>NW_027328760.1:0-234592 GCF_048564905.1 Vicugna pacos
TTGCCTTGCATGCCGCGCGTCACCTAGAGATGATTTAAAGTACACAGGAGGACACAGCGAAAGAGAATGTGACAATGACTGTATGGGTATGTTTATGCATAAGTGGAAAATTGTGCTCTAGACTGGAATTCGACACAACATTGTAAAAACGACAACAACGTGGAAGAAAAGTATGTTTGTATGTAAAAAATAAAGTCCTATGTCATTTTGTATAAGAGGCATCAGCATCCATGGATTTTGGCATCTGTGGGGAGTCCTGGAACCAGTGCCCCATGCTTACCAAGGCATGACTGGAAGCCCAGGCTCCTTATCCCAGCCTGTCATGTCCCCACGTGGTGTGAATCCTGCCTGTCCCACACTCCCCTGGTCACTCTCCTCCAGCCCTGCCAGACTGCCCTCTTCTTCTGGAACAGGCCAAGCTGAATGCACGTCATGTCTGACCTCTAGGAATATCCGTTACTTTGTGAGCATGGCTCTGCTTCAGGAAGACGGGCTGCATTGTCACTAGAGAAGACGGGATGGAGGTTCCTTAAAAACCTACAAATGGACTTACCTGATTGATCCAGCCTTCCCACGCCTGGGGATATGTCAAGAGAAAACTCTAACTCAAAAAGTCCCATGCACCTCAATGCTCACAGCAGCCCTATTTGTATTAGCCAGGACGTGGAACTAACCCCAAACATCTAACGACTGGTGACTGGATAAAGAAGTCGTTGTCTTTTTATGCCGCGGAATACTACACAGCCGCGAAAAAGGATGGAACCATGCCATTTGCGGCAACATGGTTGGACACAGAGATAGTCATTCTGAGTGAAGTAAGCCAGAAGAGAGAAAAATGCCGCATGACACAACTTCCATGTGAAATCTAAGAAAAAAAGACAGAAATGATCTTAACTGCAAAAGACAAATAGAGCCACAGACATAGAGAAACAAACTTATGGTTACCAGGGAGGGACGGCGGTGGGAAGGGGTAAATATGGGCATCGGAAAATTGCCCGTCTTGGGGAGTGGTGGACATGTTAGCTCTCTTGATTGTGGCGATGGCTTTCTGGGTGTAGACATGTATGAAAATTGATCAAATACTACACGTGAGATGTGTCTAATTGACGGAACAGAACTCGTAGCCCTGTAAAGGTGTTTTAAAACAAAGAGATGGGCTGCATAGTGTCCTATGTTTCTATGTGTCTTCAGGGAGGTCTCAGGGGGGCGGTGCGTAGCCCTGTAAAGGTGTTTTAAAACAAAGAGATGGGCTGCATTGTGTCCTATGTTTCTATGTGTCTTCAGGGAGGTCTCAGGGGGGCGGTGCTGGCCTTCCTGCCAACACGATGACATGAAGCCCGAACAATCCCCCAATCGATGGGAAGAAGAGACGAGCCATGGTCACATCTGGACCCCAAGCTTACACGTGGTGCATGGGTGCCATTTATCGCCAATCCAGCGAGGTTCCGGCCAGAGCTAGAGGCCGGGGCAGCGAACCGGGAGCGGCACTAAGGAGCATCGTGGCGCAGAGGCTGGACTGGGGGCCCGCAGGCTCCTCCCAGGAGGAGCCTCAGGGTTTGGGAGGTGGCTAACGTGCCTGCTTCGTGTCACCAGCAAGTGATGCCACCCGTGGAAAATCAGCTGGAATCCTGAGCCGGGTCAGCCGTGGGTGATGCGGTAAAGGCTGCTTGCTAGCAGAGGGGACGCCAGACGGACGGTGAAGCAAGCAACAGGCTGCTGAGCTTCCGGCCTGTGTTTACCGTGCTTTCCGTGTCTCCCTGCATCTCAGGGTCACCCGGAGGAATTCGTGTGGAGTTTAGAGGCCGACGGCCTCTCGGTTCCTCATCAGCCTGGCAAGCCCCCCAGCCCTCTGCGGCCAGACCTCTGCGAGCGTCTTTCCCTTGTTCTAGCAAAACCCTCCCCACCCTCGCCTGCGGCGGGCTTTTGTTTTTTTAATTGATGGCAGTGAGGATACCTTACAGCCTCCTCCGGCCCTTCCTTAGGGCTTCTGCCCTTAGACCACGGCAAGGGGCGGCCCCCCAACCCCCACCCCCGACACCCCCGCGCTGTCCTGGGTCCTGAACTACAGAGGGTCCCTCTGGCCCTGACACTCCCTCTGGCCACGCCCTCTACGGGGTGGAGTCAGCAGGGCCAAGGGGACACGCCCATTGGCTCCACCCCGTGCTCTGGAATCCCAGGACCCCGAATGCCCTGCCCCAGCAGCCCCTGTCCCGCTTGTAGTTTCTGCACCGGCTCTCCCCGGAGTTCAGCATCCCAGGACTCACAGAGAGGCCAACGGGCAGCTGTTGGCATGGAGGTTACGGACAGAGCCCGGATGTGAGGTCTGAGTGTCCCCCTGTGCACATCCAAGGCCCCTTGGGGCATGGGATGGACCCAGCATTGGGCAGAAAAGGGTCAGGCTGGCGGTCAGAGACTGGGAATCGGCTCTCCCCGCACTGTCGCTTTCTTCGCAGGACTCCCCTGAGTCTGGGAATTCTAAAGTTGAGCCTGGACGTGTGTGGCACGTGGCAGTGACTTTGCGTGTGTGTGCGCGCGCCTGAGGACGTGTGTGGTTGTGTGTATGTTGTGGGGGTGTGCGTGGTCCATGACTCCGTGTGTGTGTGCGTGGGGATGTAGGCGGAGCAGAGTCAGTGTGTGTGCACGTGTGTTTGTGTGTACGTGCATGCATTAGTTTTAAGAATACTAGAAGCTGTCCTTCAGAAGTCTGCAGTAGTAAAAATTGTATGGTGTCCCTCACTGTATAATTCAAACTGAAAATAATCTTCAATCACCAGAAATGTAGTCCCCCCCAGATTCTGATCCCCCCTCCCATACCGATTATGCCCTCATTGTACTGATGAGGAAACTAGCTTAGAGATGTTAAGTGGCTCAGCCCAGGGCATGGAGCTCGCGAGCCCAGGGCCAGGACGCAGTCCAAGCGGCGCGGCTCCAGAGGCCTGGAGCCCTGCTCACGACCGCTGCGTGGCCTCTTGGCCGGGGGGGTGCGGGGGGTGGGGGTGGGGTGGGGGTGGGGGGAAGAGATCCTGACGGGCCGGGGCCAGCGTGCAGGCTGCCCAAGCCGCGGACTCTGCAAGTCGGGTGGAGAGTACCTGACGGCAGACGAGGGTAAAGGACTGCTCAGAAATCAGATAGGTTCCTAGATCTTCGATGAGTAAGGAGGCTCAGTGCTCATCCTCGATCCCTTTGCTGGTGGCTAAAAGGGAGCAAGGCCCACGAGCGCGCTTCTGGGAGCGGCCTGCCAAAACCTGGAGCAGGGCTGCTCAGGACTGGCTCTGCAGCAGGAGCAGAGGGGGGCAATGTCGCCACCTGGTGGACATCCTTGGTAGTGGCAGTAGGAGGCCTAGCAGCCTGGGTATGGAGGCGGCAGGACGAGGTCCTAGTGGATGATCGTTTTCACATGGCTTAAAAAGCATTGCTTCATAGATTTTATCCACATTGGGGTCTATCCTACGATGGTAAATACGGTCTCCGTTACTCCATCTTAGCTGCATTGATTAATTTTTTTGAGGTTAGTTTTCTCTTCAATGATTTGGAAGCTATATTGTCTTCCAATTAAAATTCCCTCTAAGTTTTAATAAGTCATCTCTAAGTTCATAACTATATATATAATTGGACCAGTATTGCTATAACAGTCTCAAAAACGGGATAATCTATTAGATCTTGTTTCTCAATCATGATACATTTAGCATATTTTACCTCTCTGCTGTTCCCCATTGTGTGCGTGTGTGCGCGTGCGCGGGCTACAGTTCCTGCTTTTTAGACAGTTGCTTTCAGTTTGTTGCATTCGCAATGAAAATATAGGTATAAACATCTTGGATTTAATTGCTCGCTACCGCTATTTAATCCCATGTCTTTCCCATTTTTGAGTTATTTACTTCTTTCCCAATCAAATGGACTCATGATTGGCTAATTTTTTTCCAGCGGTAGACTTGGAACCCATACCAGTCTATACGCAGCTTTATGTTCTCCTCAGCAACACCTCTCAGCCTCAACACCCAACAACACTCTCCGTATCTAGGGCCCCAAGGCTTGTTTTAAAATGCGGCATTGTTTCTCATGTCCCCCCGCCCCCCTCCCGCCCCAAAAAGGAAGCAAGAATCTTCCTTGATTTAACGTGCTGCCTTTTTAGGACTGGCTAGTCTTGTCTGGTGAATGGATATTAAGAGAGATTTCCTTAAACTTCCTCCTGCTTCGTGCCATAACTCGACTTCATTGAGAAGCATGTTTTTCCCGTTTCTAAGACGGGCTTCCGCTTTGAACTGCTAAACCATCACGGCACACTTTTTCTCCATACTTATTCCTGGAAAACTGAGCTCTCTGCCGGAGTAAAGACGGTTCCCGTCAGAGAAGTGTGGCTCCCTGTCCCAAGGTCAAAGTGTAGAAGAAAGGGAAGATTCCTGTTTCCGAGGGTTCCATTTTGTCAGGTTAGAGATCTAGTCATCCGTGTGGCTGCGGTGGAATCTGCAGTATCTTGCCTCACAGTTTCCTTTTTCTGGCTTAGCAGGGGAGCCGCATTAGCTGAGGTCGCGGCGCTATGGCCCTTGTCAGGATCCCGGTGCTGAGGCAGCCCCTTCCCCCCACCCCCTCTCCTTGTCATTTTGATCGTGCAAACTGGGTGCCAGCTGTGTGAACCCTGCTCCTGGCCGCCAGGATTGCCCCCCCCCCTCCCCACGCGACGTGTCCCCAGTTCCTCGGCGTCCCTCACTGCAACCAGCTAGCTCCAGGAAGGGTGCGAGCTGGCTTCCGCTGTCGTCCTTCCTCCTTCCTGTCCAGGCGGGCCCTCCTTTTGCGCTAGTCGGCCCGAAACCTTCTCTCCCGCGCTGCATAGGCTGAAGGAATGCCTCAGCGTTTGCAGCCGCTAGAGGGCGCTCTTCTCCTCTCTTTGGGCCCCTTCAGCGCTTCCAGTGGAAATTTCCGAGGTGGGAAGGGCTTGGGGGTTCTCTGTATCTAGGGGCTCCCGATCCAGCCGATTCAACTAACTGTGGGTTGAAAATATTCGGGAAAAAACGGAAAGTTTCGAAAAGCGACAATTGAACTTGCCACACACCGGCAACCGCTTACATAGCATTCACGTTGCCTTGCATGCCGCGCGTCACCTAGAGATGATTTAAAGTACACAGGAGGACACAGCGAAAGAGAATGTGACAATGACTGTATGGGTATGTTTATGCATAAGTGGAAAATTGTGCTCTAGACTGGAATTCGACACAACATTGTAAAAACGACAACAACGTGGAAGAAAAGTATGTTTGTATGTAAAAAATAAAGTCCTATGTCATTTTGTATAAGAGGCATCAGCATCCATGGATTTTGGCATCTGTGGGGAGTCCTGGAACCAGTGCCCCATGCTTACCAAGGCATGACTGGAAGCCCAGGCTCCTTATCCCAGCCTGTCATGTCCCCACGTGGTGTGAATCCTGCCTGTCCCACACTCCCCTGGTCACTCTCCTCCAGCCCTGCCAGACTGCCCTCTTCTTCTGGAACAGGCCAAGCTGAATGCACGTCATGTCTGACCTCTAGGAATATCCGTTACTTTGTGAGCATGGCTCTGCTTCAGGAAGACGGGCTGCATTGTCACTAGAGAAGACGGGATGGAGGTTCCTTAAAAACCTACAAATGGACTTACCTGATGATCCAGCCTTCCCACGCCTGGGGATATGTCAAGAGAAAACTCTAACTCAAAAAGTCCCATGCACCTCAATGCTCACAGCAGCCCTATTTGTATTAGCCAGGACGTGGAACTAACCCCAACATCTAACGACTGGTGACTGGATAAAGAAGTCGTTGTCTTTTTATGCCGCGGAATACTACACAGCCGCGAAAAAGGATGGAACCATGCCATTTGCGGCAACATGGTTGGACACAGAGATAGTCATTCTGAGTGAAGTAAGCCAGAAGAGAGAAAAATGCCGCATGACACAACTTCCATGTGAAATCTAAGAAAAAAAGACAGAAATGATCTTAACTGCAAAAGACAAATAGAGCCACAGACATAGAGAAACAAACTTATGGTTACCAGGGAGGGACGGCGGTGGGAAGGGGTAAATATGGGCATCGGAAAATTGCCCGTCTTGGGGAGTGGTGGACATGTTAGCTCTCTTGATTGTGGCGATGGCTTTCTGGGTGTAGACATGTATGAAAATTGATCAAATACTACACGTGAGATGTGTCTAATTGACGGAACAGAACTCGTAGCCCTGTAAAGGTGTTTTAAAACAAAGAGATGGGCTGCATTGTGTCCTATGTTTCTATGTGTCTTCAGGGAGGTCTCAGGGGGGCGGTGCTGGCCTTCCTGCCAACACGATGACATGAAGCCCGAACAATCCCCCAATCGATGGGAAGAAGAGACGAGCCATGGTCACATCTGGACCCCAAGCTTACACGTGGTGCATGGGTGCCATTTATCGCCAATCCAGCGAGGTTCCGGCCAGAGCTAGAGGCCGGGGCAGCGAACCGGGAGCGGCACTAAGGAGCATCGTGGCGCAGAGGCTGGACTGGGGGCCCGCAGGCTCCTCCCAGGAGGAGCCTCAGGGTTTGGGAGGTGGCTAACGTGCCTGCTTCGTGTCACCAGCAAGTGATGCCACCCGTGGAAAATCAGCTGGAATCCTGAGCCGGGTCAGCCGTGGGTGATGCGGTAAAGGCTGCTTGCTAGCAGAGGGGACGCCAGACGGACGGTGAAGCAAGCAACAGGCTGCTGAGCTTCCGGCCTGTGTTTACCGTGCTTTCCGTGTCTCCCTGCATCTCAGGGTCACCCGGAGGAATTCGTGTGGAGTTTAGAGGCCGACGGCCTCTCGGTTCCTCATCAGCCTGGCAAGCCCCCCAGCCCTCTGCGGCCAGACCTCTGCGAGCGTCTTTCCCTTGTTCTAGCAAAACCCTCCCCACCCTCGCCTGCGGCGGGCTTTTGTTTTTTTAATTGATGGCAGTGAGGATACCTTACAGCCTCCTCCGGCCCTTCCTTAGGGCTTCTGCCCTTAGACCACGGCAAGGGGCGGCCCCCCAACCCCCACCCCCGACACCCCCGCGCTGTCCTGGGTCCTGAACTACAGAGGGTCCCTCTGGCCCTGACACTCCCTCTGGCCACGCCCTCTACGGGGTGGAGTCAGCAGGGCCAAGGGGACACGCCCATTGGCTCCACCCCGTGCTCTGGAATCCCAGGACCCCGAATGCCCTGCCCCAGCAGCCCCTGTCCCGCTTGTAGTTTCTGCACCGGCTCTCCCCGGAGTTCAGCATCCCAGGACTCACAGAGAGGCCAACGGGCAGCTGTTGGCATGGAGGTTACGGACAGAGCCCGGATGTGAGGTCTGAGTGTCCCCCTGTGCACATCCAAGGCCCCTTGGGGCATGGGATGGACCCAGCATTGGGCAGAAAAGGGTCAGGCTGGCGGTCAGAGACTGGGAATCGGCTCTCCCCGCACTGTCGCTTTCTTCGCAGGACTCCCCTGAGTCTGGGAATTCTAAAGTTGAGCCTGGACGTGTGTGGCACGTGGCAGTGACTTTGCGTGTGTGTGCGCGCGCCTGAGGACGTGTGTGGTTGTGTGTATGTTGTGGGGGTGTGCGTGGTCCATGACTCCGTGTGTGTGTGCGTGGGGATGTAGGCGGAGCAGAGTCAGTGTGTGTGCACGTGTGTTTGTGTGTACGTGCATGCATTAGTTTTAAGAATACTAGAAGCTGTCCTTCAGAAGTCTGCAGTAGTAAAAATTGTATGGTGTCCCTCACTGTATAATTCAAACTGAAAATAATCTTCAATCACCAGAAATGTAGTCCCCCCCAGATTCTGATCCCCCCTCCCATACCGATTATGCCCTCATTGTACTGATGAGGAAACTAGCTTAGAGATGTTAAGTGGCTCAGCCCAGGGCATGGAGCTCGCGAGCCCAGGGCCAGGACGCAGTCCAAGCGGCGCGGCTCCAGAGGCCTGGAGCCCTGCTCACGACCGCGCGTGGCCTCTTGGCCGGGGGGGTGCGGGGGGTGGGGGTGGGGTGGGGGTGGGGGGAAGAGATCCTGACGGGCCGGGGCCAGCGTGCAGGCTGCCCAAGCCGCGGACTCTGCAAGTCGGGTGGAGAGTACCTGACGGCAGACGAGGGTAAAGGACTGCTCAGAAATCAGATAGGTTCCTAGATCTTCGATGAGTAAGGAGGCTCAGTGCTCATCCTCGATCCCTTTGCTGGTGGCTAAAAGGGAGCAAGGCCCACGAGCGCGCTTCTGGGAGCGGCCTGCCAAAACCTGGAGCAGGGCTGCTCAGGACTGGCTCTGCAGCAGGAGCAGAGGGGGGCAATGTCGCCACCTGGTGGACATCCTTGGTAGTGGCAGTAGGAGGCCTAGCAGCCTGGGTATGGAGGCGGCAGGACGAGGTCCTAGTGGATGATCGTTTTCACATGGCTTAAAAAGCATTGCTTCATAGATTTTATCCACATTGGGGTCTATCCTACGATGGTAAATACGGTCTCCGTTACTCCATCTTAGCTGCATTGATTAATTTTTTTGAGGTTAGTTTTCTCTTCAATGATTTGGAAGCTATATTGTCTTCCAATTAAAATTCCCTCTAAGTTTTAATAAGTCATCTCTAAGTTCATAACTATATATATAATTGGACCAGTATTGCTATAACAGTCTCAAAAACGGGATAATCTATTAGATCTTGTTTCTCAATCATGATACATTTAGCATATTTTACCTCTCTGCTGTTCCCCATTGTGTGCGTGTGTGCGCGTGCGCGGGCTACAGTTCCTGCTTTTTAGACAGTTGCTTTCAGTTTGTTGCATTCGCAATGAAAATATAGGTATAAACATCTTGGATTTAATTGCTCGCTACCGCTATTTAATCCCATGTCTTTCCCATTTTTGAGTTATTTACTTCTTTCCCAATCAAATGGACTCATGATTGGCTAATTTTTTTCCAGCGGTAGACTTGGAACCCATACCAGTCTATACGCAGCTTTATGTTCTCCTCAGCAACACCTCTCAGCCTCAACACCCAACAACACTCTCCGTATCTAGGGCCCCAAGGCTTGTTTTAAAATGCGGCATTGTTTCTCATGTCCCCCCGCCCCCCTCCCGCCCCAAAAAGGAAGCAAGAATCTTCCTTGATTTAACGTGCTGCCTTTTTAGGACTGGCTAGTCTTGTCTGGTGAATGGATATTAAGAGAGATTTCCTTAAACTTCCTCCTGCTTCGTGCCATAACTCGACTTCATTGAGAAGCATGTTTTTCCCGTTTCTAAGACGGGCTTCCGCTTTGAACTGCTAAACCATCACGGCACACTTTTTCTCCATACTTATTCCTGGAAAACTGAGCTCTCTGCCGGAGTAAAGACGGTTCCCGTCAGAGAAGTGTGGCTCCCTGTCCCAAGGTCAAAGTGTAGAAGAAAGGGAAGATTCCTGTTTCCGAGGGTTCCATTTTGTCAGGTTAGAGATCTAGTCATCCGTGTGGCTGCGGTGGAATCTGCAGTATCTTGCCTCACAGTTTCCTTTTTCTGGCTTAGCAGGGGAGCCGCATTAGCTGAGGTCGCGGCGCTATGGCCCTTGTCAGGATCCCGGTGCTGAGGCAGCCCCTTCCCCCCACCCCCTCTCCTTGTCATTTTGATCGTGCAAACTGGGTGCCAGCTGTGTGAACCCTGCTCCTGGCCGCCAGGATTGCCCCCCCCCTCCCCACGCGACGTGTCCCCAGTTCCTCGGCGTCCCTCACTGCAACCAGCTAGCTCCAGGAAGGGTGCGAGCTGGCTTCCGCTGTCGTCCTTCCTCCTTCCTGTCCAGGCGGGCCCTCCTTTTGCGCTAGTCGGCCCGAAACCTTCTCTCCCGCGCTGCATAGGCTGAAGGAATGCCTCAGCGTTTGCAGCCGCTAGAGGGCGCTCTTCTCCTCTCTTTGGGCCCCTTCAGCGCTTCCAGTGGAAATTTCCGAGGTGGGAAGGGCTTGGGGGTTCTCTGTATCTAGGGGCTCCCGATCCAGCCGATTCAACTAACTGTGGGTTGAAAATATTCGGGAAAAAACGGAAAGTTTCGAAAAGCGACAATTGAACTTGCCACACACCGGCAACCGCTTACATAGCATTCACGTTGCCTTGCATGCCGCGCGTCACCTAGAGATGATTTAAAGTACACAGGAGGACACAGCGAAAGAGAATGTGACAATGACTGTATGGGTATGTTTATGCATAAGTGGAAAATTGTGCTCTAGACTGGAATTCGACACAACATTGTAAAAACGACAACAACGTGGAAGAAAAGTATGTTTGTATGTAAAAAATAAAGTCCTATGTCATTTTGTATAAGAGGCATCAGCATCCATGGATTTTGGCATCTGTGGGGAGTCCTGGAACCAGTGCCCCATGCTTACCAAGGCATGACTGGAAGCCCAGGCTCCTTATCCCAGCCTGTCATGTCCCCACGTGGTGTGAATCCTGCCTGTCCCACACTCCCCTGGTCACTCTCCTCCAGCCCTGCCAGACTGCCCTCTTCTTCTGGAACAGGCCAAGCTGAATGCACGTCATGTCTGACCTCTAGGAATATCCGTTACTTTGTGAGCATGGCTCTGCTTCAGGAAGACGGGCTGCATTGTCACTAGAGAAGACGGGATGGAGGTTCCTTAAAAACCTACAAATGGACTTACCTGATGATCCAGCCTTCCCACGCCTGGGGATATGTCAAGAGAAAACTCTAACTCAAAAAGTCCCATGCACCTCAATGCTCACAGCAGCCCTATTTGTATTAGCCAGGACGTGGAACTAACCCCAACATCTAACGACTGGTGACTGGATAAAGAAGTCGTTGTCTTTTTATGCCGCGGAATACTACACAGCCGCGAAAAAGGATGGAACCATGCCATTTGCGGCAACATGGTTGGACACAGAGATAGTCATTCTGAGTGAAGTAAGCCAGAAGAGAGAAAAATGCCGCATGACACAACTTCCATGTGAAATCTAAGAAAAAAAGACAGAAATGATCTTAACTGCAAAAGACAAATAGAGCCACAGACATAGAGAAACAAACTTATGGTTACCAGGGAGGGACGGCGGTGGGAAGGGGTAAATATGGGCATCGGAAAATTGCCCGTCTTGGGGAGTGGTGGACATGTTAGCTCTCTTGATTGTGGCGATGGCTTTCTGGGTGTAGACATGTATGAAAATTGATCAAATACTACACGTGAGATGTGTCTAATTGACGGAACAGAACTCGTAGCCCTGTAAAGGTGTTTTAAAACAAAGAGATGGGCTGCATTGTGTCCTATGTTTCTATGTGTCTTCAGGGAGGTCTCAGGGGGGCGGTGCTGGCCTTCCTGCCAACACGATGACATGAAGCCCGAACAATCCCCCAATCGATGGGAAGAAGAGACGAGCCATGGTCACATCTGGACCCCAAGCTTACACGTGGTGCATGGGTGCCATTTATCGCCAATCCAGCGAGGTTCCGGCCAGAGCTAGAGGCCGGGGCAGCGAACCGGGAGCGGCACTAAGGAGCATCGTGGCGCAGAGGCTGGACTGGGGGCCCGCAGGCTCCTCCCAGGAGGAGCCTCAGGGTTTGGGAGGTGGCTAACGTGCCTGCTTCGTGTCACCAGCAAGTGATGCCACCCGTGGAAAATCAGCTGGAATCCTGAGCCGGGTCAGCCGTGGGTGATGCGGTAAAGGCTGCTTGCTAGCAGAGGGGACGCCAGACGGACGGTGAAGCAAGCAACAGGCTGCTGAGCTTCCGGCCTGTGTTTACCGTGCTTTCCGTGTCTCCCTGCATCTCAGGGTCACCCGGAGGAATTCGTGTGGAGTTTAGAGGCCGACGGCCTCTCGGTTCCTCATCAGCCTGGCAAGCCCCCCAGCCCTCTGCGGCCAGACCTCTGCGAGCGTCTTTCCCTTGTTCTAGCAAAACCCTCCCCACCCTCGCCTGCGGCGGGCTTTTGTTTTTTTAATTGATGGCAGTGAGGATACCTTACAGCCTCCTCCGGCCCTTCCTTAGGGCTTCTGCCCTTAGACCACGGCAAGGGGCGGCCCCCCAACCCCCACCCCCGACACCCCCGCGCTGTCCTGGGTCCTGAACTACAGAGGGTCCCTCTGGCCCTGACACTCCCTCTGGCCACGCCCTCTACGGGGTGGAGTCAGCAGGGCCAAGGGGACACGCCCATTGGCTCCACCCCGTGCTCTGGAATCCCAGGACCCCGAATGCCCTGCCCCAGCAGCCCCTGTCCCGCTTGTAGTTTCTGCACCGGCTCTCCCCGGAGTTCAGCATCCCAGGACTCACAGAGAGGCCAACGGGCAGCTGTTGGCATGGAGGTTACGGACAGAGCCCGGATGTGAGGTCTGAGTGTCCCCCTGTGCACATCCAAGGCCCCTTGGGGCATGGGATGGACCCAGCATTGGGCAGAAAAGGGTCAGGCTGGCGGTCAGAGACTGGGAATCGGCTCTCCCCGCACTGTCGCTTTCTTCGCAGGACTCCCCTGAGTCTGGGAATTCTAAAGTTGAGCCTGGACGTGTGTGGCACGTGGCAGTGACTTTGCGTGTGTGTGCGCGCGCCTGAGGACGTGTGTGGTTGTGTGTATGTTGTGGGGGTGTGCGTGGTCCATGACTCCGTGTGTGTGTGCGTGGGGATGTAGGCGGAGCAGAGTCAGTGTGTGTGCACGTGTGTTTGTGTGTACGTGCATGCATTAGTTTTAAGAATACTAGAAGCTGTCCTTCAGAAGTCTGCAGTAGTAAAAATTGTATGGTGTCCCTCACTGTATAATTCAAACTGAAAATAATCTTCAATCACCAGAAATGTAGTCCCCCCCAGATTCTGATCCCCCCTCCCATACCGATTATGCCCTCATTGTACTGATGAGGAAACTAGCTTAGAGATGTTAAGTGGCTCAGCCCAGGGCATGGAGCTCGCGAGCCCAGGGCCAGGACGCAGTCCAAGCGGCGCGGCTCCAGAGGCCTGGAGCCCTGCTCACGACCGCGCGTGGCCTCTTGGCCGGGGGGGTGCGGGGGGTGGGGGTGGGGTGGGGGTGGGGGGAAGAGATCCTGACGGGCCGGGGCCAGCGTGCAGGCTGCCCAAGCCGCGGACTCTGCAAGTCGGGTGGAGAGTACCTGACGGCAGACGAGGGTAAAGGACTGCTCAGAAATCAGATAGGTTCCTAGATCTTCGATGAGTAAGGAGGCTCAGTGCTCATCCTCGATCCCTTTGCTGGTGGCTAAAAGGGAGCAAGGCCCACGAGCGCGCTTCTGGGAGCGGCCTGCCAAAACCTGGAGCAGGGCTGCTCAGGACTGGCTCTGCAGCAGGAGCAGAGGGGGGCAATGTCGCCACCTGGTGGACATCCTTGGTAGTGGCAGTAGGAGGCCTAGCAGCCTGGGTATGGAGGCGGCAGGACGAGGTCCTAGTGGATGATCGTTTTCACATGGCTTAAAAAGCATTGCTTCATAGATTTTATCCACATTGGGGTCTATCCTACGATGGTAAATACGGTCTCCGTTACTCCATCTTAGCTGCATTGATTAATTTTTTTGAGGTTAGTTTTCTCTTCAATGATTTGGAAGCTATATTGTCTTCCAATTAAAATTCCCTCTAAGTTTTAATAAGTCATCTCTAAGTTCATAACTATATATATAATTGGACCAGTATTGCTATAACAGTCTCAAAAACGGGATAATCTATTAGATCTTGTTTCTCAATCATGATACATTTAGCATATTTTACCTCTCTGCTGTTCCCCATTGTGTGCGTGTGTGCGCGTGCGCGGGCTACAGTTCCTGCTTTTTAGACAGTTGCTTTCAGTTTGTTGCATTCGCAATGAAAATATAGGTATAAACATCTTGGATTTAATTGCTCGCTACCGCTATTTAATCCCATGTCTTTCCCATTTTTGAGTTATTTACTTCTTTCCCAATCAAATGGACTCATGATTGGCTAATTTTTTTCCAGCGGTAGACTTGGAACCCATACCAGTCTATACGCAGCTTTATGTTCTCCTCAGCAACACCTCTCAGCCTCAACACCCAACAACACTCTCCGTATCTAGGGCCCCAAGGCTTGTTTTAAAATGCGGCATTGTTTCTCATGTCCCCCCGCCCCCCTCCCGCCCCAAAAAGGAAGCAAGAATCTTCCTTGATTTAACGTGCTGCCTTTTTAGGACTGGCTAGTCTTGTCTGGTGAATGGATATTAAGAGAGATTTCCTTAAACTTCCTCCTGCTTCGTGCCATAACTCGACTTCATTGAGAAGCATGTTTTTCCCGTTTCTAAGACGGGCTTCCGCTTTGAACTGCTAAACCATCACGGCACACTTTTTCTCCATACTTATTCCTGGAAAACTGAGCTCTCTGCCGGAGTAAAGACGGTTCCCGTCAGAGAAGTGTGGCTCCCTGTCCCAAGGTCAAAGTGTAGAAGAAAGGGAAGATTCCTGTTTCCGAGGGTTCCATTTTGTCAGGTTAGAGATCTAGTCATCCGTGTGGCTGCGGTGGAATCTGCAGTATCTTGCCTCACAGTTTCCTTTTTCTGGCTTAGCAGGGGAGCCGCATTAGCTGAGGTCGCGGCGCTATGGCCCTTGTCAGGATCCCGGTGCTGAGGCAGCCCCTTCCCCCCACCCCCTCTCCTTGTCATTTTGATCGTGCAAACTGGGTGCCAGCTGTGTGAACCCTGCTCCTGGCCGCCAGGATTGCCCCCCCCCTCCCCACGCGACGTGTCCCCAGTTCCTCGGCGTCCCTCACTGCAACCAGCTAGCTCCAGGAAGGGTGCGAGCTGGCTTCCGCTGTCGTCCTTCCTCCTTCCTGTCCAGGTGGGCCCTCCTTTTGCGCTAGTCGGCCCGAAACCTTCTCTCCCGCGCTGCATAGGCTGAAGGAATGCCTCAGCGTTTGCAGCCGCTAGAGGGCGCTCTTCTCCTCTCTTTGGGCCCCTTCAGCGCTTCCAGTGGAAATTTCCGAGGTGGGAAGGGCTTGGGGGTTCTCTGTATCTAGGGGCTCCCGATCCAGCCGATTCAACTAACTGTGGGTTGAAAATATTCGGGAAAAAACGGAAAGTTTCGAAAAGCGACAATTGAACTTGCCACACACCGGCAACCGCTTACATAGCATTCACGTTGCCTTGCATGCCGCGCGTCACCTAGAGATGATTTAAAGTACACAGGAGGACACAGCGAAAGAGAATGTGACAATGACTGTATGGGTATGTTTATGCATAAGTGGAAAATTGTGCTCTAGACTGGAATTCGACACAACATTGTAAAAACGACAACAACGTGGAAGAAAAGTATGTTTGTATGTAAAAAATAAAGTCCTATGTCATTTTGTATAAGAGGCATCAGCATCCATGGATTTTGGCATCTGTGGGGAGTCCTGGAACCAGTGCCCCATGCTTACCAAGGCATGACTGGAAGCCCAGGCTCCTTATCCCAGCCTGTCATGTCCCCACGTGGTGTGAATCCTGCCTGTCCCACACTCCCCTGGTCACTCTCCTCCAGCCCTGCCAGACTGCCCTCTTCTTCTGGAACAGGCCAAGCTGAATGCACGTCATGTCTGACCTCTAGGAATATCCGTTACTTTGTGAGCATGGCTCTGCTTCAGGAAGACGGGCTGCATTGTCACTAGAGAAGACGGGATGGAGGTTCCTTAAAAACCTACAAATGGACTTACCTGATGATCCAGCCTTCCCACGCCTGGGGATATGTCAAGAGAAAACTCTAACTCAAAAAGTCCCATGCACCTCAATGCTCACAGCAGCCCTATTTGTATTAGCCAGGACGTGGAACTAACCCCAACATCTAACGACTGGTGACTGGATAAAGAAGTCGTTGTCTTTTTATGCCGCGGAATACTACACAGCCGCGAAAAAGGATGGAACCATGCCATTTGCGGCAACATGGTTGGACACAGAGATAGTCATTCTGAGTGAAGTAAGCCAGAAGAGAGAAAAATGCCGCATGACACAACTTCCATGTGAAATCTAAGAAAAAAAGACAGAAATGATCTTAACTGCAAAAGACAAATAGAGCCACAGACATAGAGAAACAAACTTATGGTTACCAGGGAGGGACGGCGGTGGGAAGGGGTAAATATGGGCATCGGAAAATTGCCCGTCTTGGGGAGTGGTGGACATGTTAGCTCTCTTGATTGTGGCGATGGCTTTCTGGGTGTAGACATGTATGAAAATTGATCAAATACTACACGTGAGATGTGTCTAATTGACGGAACAGAACTCGTAGCCCTGTAAAGGTGTTTTAAAACAAAGAGATGGGCTGCATTGTGTCCTATGTTTCTATGTGTCTTCAGGGAGGTCTCAGGGGGGCGGTGCTGGCCTTCCTGCCAACACGATGACATGAAGCCCGAACAATCCCCCAATCGATGGGAAGAAGAGACGAGCCATGGTCACATCTGGACCCCAAGCTTACACGTGGTGCATGGGTGCCATTTATCGCCAATCCAGCGAGGTTCCGGCCAGAGCTAGAGGCCGGGGCAGCGAACCGGGAGCGGCACTAAGGAGCATCGTGGCGCAGAGGCTGGACTGGGGGCCCGCAGGCTCCTCCCAGGAGGAGCCTCAGGGTTTGGGAGGTGGCTAACGTGCCTGCTTCGTGTCACCAGCAAGTGATGCCACCCGTGGAAAATCAGCTGGAATCCTGAGCCGGGTCAGCCGTGGGTGATGCGGTAAAGGCTGCTTGCTAGCAGAGGGGACGCCAGACGGACGGTGAAGCAAGCAACAGGCTGCTGAGCTTCCGGCCTGTGTTTACCGTGCTTTCCGTGTCTCCCTGCATCTCAGGGTCACCCGGAGGAATTCGTGTGGAGTTTAGAGGCCGACGGCCTCTCGGTTCCTCATCAGCCTGGCAAGCCCCCCAGCCCTCTGCGGCCAGACCTCTGCGAGCGTCTTTCCCTTGTTCTAGCAAAACCCTCCCCACCCTCGCCTGCGGCGGGCTTTTGTTTTTTTAATGGATGGCAGTGAGGATACCTTACAGCCTCCTCCGGCCCTTCCTTAGGGCTTCTGCCCTTAGACCACGGCAAGGGGCGGCCCCCCAACCCCCACCCCCGACACCCCCGCGCTGTCCTGGGTCCTGAACTACAGAGGGTCCCTCTGGCCCTGACACTCCCTCTGGCCACGCCCTCTACGGGGTGGAGTCAGCAGGGCCAAGGGGACACGCCCATTGGCTCCACCCCGTGCTCTGGAATCCCAGGACCCCGAATGCCCTGCCCCAGCAGCCCCTGTCCCGCTTGTAGTTTCTGCACCGGCTCTCCCCGGAGTTCAGCATCCCAGGACTCACAGAGAGGCCAACGGGCAGCTGTTGGCATGGAGGTTATGGACAGAGCCCGGATGTGAGGTCTGAGTGTCCCCCTGTGCACATCCAAGGCCCCTTGGGGCATGGGATGGACCCAGCATTGGGCAGAAAAGGGTCAGGCTGGCGGTCAGAGACTGGGAATCGGCTCTCCCCGCACTGTCGCTTTCTTCGCAGGACTCCCCTGAGTCTGGGAATTCTAAAGTTGAGCCTGGACGTGTGTGGCACGTGGCAGTGACTTTGCGTGTGTGTGCGCGCGCCTGAGGACGTGTGTGGTTGTGTGTATGTTGTGGGGGTGTGCGTGGTCCATGACTCCGTGTGTGTGTGCGTGGGGATGTAGGCGGAGCAGAGTCAGTGTGTGTGCACGTGTGTTTGTGTGTACGTGCATGCATTAGTTTTAAGAATACTAGAAGCTGTCCTTCAGAAGTCTGCAGTAGTAAAAATTGTATGGTGTCCCTCACTGTATAATTCAAACTGAAAATAATCTTCAATCACCAGAAATGTAGTCCCCCCCAGATTCTGATCCCCCCTCCCATACCGATTATGCCCTCATTGTACTGATGAGGAAACTAGCTTAGAGATGTTAAGTGGCTCAGCCCAGGGCATGGAGCTCGCGAGCCCAGGGCCAGGACGCAGTCCAAGCGGCGCGGCTCCAGAGGCCTGGAGCCCTGCTCACGACCGCGCGTGGCCTCTTGGCCGGGGGGGTGCGGGGGGTGGGGGTGGGGTGGGGGTGGGGGGAAGAGATCCTGACGGGCCGGGGCCAGCGTGCAGGCTGCCCAAGCCGCGGACTCTGCAAGTCGGGTGGAGAGTACCTGACGGCAGACGAGGGTAAAGGACTGCTCAGAAATCAGATAGGTTCCTAGATCTTCGATGAGTAAGGAGGCTCAGTGCTCATCCTCGATCCCTTTGCTGGTGGCTAAAAGGGAGCAAGGCCCACGAGCGCGCTTCTGGGAGCGGCCTGCCAAAACCTGGAGCAGGGCTGCTCAGGACTGGCTCTGCAGCAGGAGCAGAGGGGGGCAATGTCGCCACCTGGTGGACATCCTTGGTAGTGGCAGTAGGAGGCCTAGCAGCCTGGGTATGGAGGCGGCAGGACGAGGTCCTAGTGGATGATCGTTTTCACATGGCTTAAAAAGCATTGCTTCATAGATTTTATCCACATTGGGGTCTATCCTACGATGGTAAATACGGTCTCCGTTACTCCATCTTAGCTGCATTGATTAATTTTTTTGAGGTTAGTTTTCTCTTCAATGATTTGGAAGCTATATTGTCTTCCAATTAAAATTCCCTCTAAGTTTTAATAAGTCATCTCTAAGTTCATAACTATATATATAATTGGACCAGTATTGCTATAACAGTCTCAAAAACGGGATAATCTATTAGATCTTGTTTCTCAATCATGATACATTTAGCATATTTTACCTCTCTGCTGTTCCCCATTGTGTGCGTGTGTGCGCGTGCGCGGGCTACAGTTCCTGCTTTTTAGACAGTTGCTTTCAGTTTGTTGCATTCGCAATGAAAATATAGGTATAAACATCTTGGATTTAATTGCTCGCTACCGCTATTTAATCCCATGTCTTTCCCATTTTTGAGTTATTTACTTCTTTCCCAATCAAATGGACTCATGATTGGCTAATTTTTTTCCAGCGGTAGACTTGGAACCCATACCAGTCTATACGCAGCTTTATGTTCTCCTCAGCAACACCTCTCAGCCTCAACACCCAACAACACTCTCCGTATCTAGGGCCCCAAGGCTTGTTTTAAAATGCGGCATTGTTTCTCATGTCCCCCCGCCCCCCTCCCGCCCCAAAAAGGAAGCAAGAATCTTCCTTGATTTAACGTGCTGCCTTTTTAGGACTGGCTAGTCTTGTCTGGTGAATGGATATTAAGAGAGATTTCCTTAAACTTCCTCCTGCTTCGTGCCATAACTCGACTTCATTGAGAAGCATGTTTTTCCCGTTTCTAAGACGGGCTTCCGCTTTGAACTGCTAAACCATCACGGCACACTTTTTCTCCATACTTATTCCTGGAAAACTGAGCTCTCTGCCGGAGTAAAGACGGTTCCCGTCAGAGAAGTGTGGCTCCCTGTCCCAAGGTCAAAGTGTAGAAGAAAGGGAAGATTCCTGTTTCCGAGGGTTCCATTTTGTCAGGTTAGAGATCTAGTCATCCGTGTGGCTGCGGTGGAATCTGCAGTATCTTGCCTCACAGTTTCCTTTTTCTGGCTTAGCAGGGGAGCCGCATTAGCTGAGGTCGCGGCGCTATGGCCCTTGTCAGGATCCCGGTGCTGAGGCAGCCCCTTCCCCCCACCCCCTCTCCTTGTCATTTTGATCGTGCAAACTGGGTGCCAGCTGTGTGAACCCTGCTCCTGGCCGCCAGGATTGCCCCCCCCCTCCCCACGCGACGTGTCCCCAGTTCCTCGGCGTCCCTCACTGCAACCAGCTAGCTCCAGGAAGGGTGCGAGCTGGCTTCCGCTGTCGTCCTTCCTCCTTCCTGTCCAGGCGGGCCCTCCTTTTGCGCTAGTCGGCCCGAAACCTTCTCTCCCGCGCTGCATAGGCTGAAGGAATGCCTCAGCGTTTGCAGCCGCTAGAGGGCGCTCTTCTCCTCTCTTTGGGCCCCTTCAGCGCTTCCAGTGGAAATTTCCGAGGTGGGAAGGGCTTGGGGGTTCTCTGTATCTAGGGGCTCCCGATCCAGCCGATTCAACTAACTGTGGGTTGAAAATATTCGGGAAAAAACGGAAAGTTTCGAAAAGCGACAATTGAACTTGCCACACACCGGCAACCGCTTACATAGCATTCACGTTGCCTTGCATGCCGCGCGTCACCTAGAGATGATTTAAAGTACACAGGAGGACACAGCGAAAGAGAATGTGACAATGACTGTATGGGTATGTTTATGCATAAGTGGAAAATTGTGCTCTAGACTGGAATTCGACACAACATTGTAAAAACGACAACAACGTGGAAGAAAAGTATGTTTGTATGTAAAAAATAAAGTCCTATGTCATTTTGTATAAGAGGCATCAGCATCCATGGATTTTGGCATCTGTGGGGAGTCCTGGAACCAGTGCCCCATGCTTACCAAGGCATGACTGGAAGCCCAGGCTCCTTATCCCAGCCTGTCATGTCCCCACGTGGTGTGAATCCTGCCTGTCCCACACTCCCCTGGTCACTCTCCTCCAGCCCTGCCAGACTGCCCTCTTCTTCTGGAACAGGCCAAGCTGAATGCACGTCATGTCTGACCTCTAGGAATATCCGTTACTTTGTGAGCATGGCTCTGCTTCAGGAAGACGGGCTGCATTGTCACTAGAGAAGACGGGATGGAGGTTCCTTAAAAACCTACAAATGGACTTACCTGATGATCCAGCCTTCCCACGCCTGGGGATATGTCAAGAGAAAACTCTAACTCAAAAAGTCCCATGCACCTCAATGCTCACAGCAGCCCTGTTTGTATTAGCCAGGACGTGGAACTAACCCCAACATCTAACGACTGGTGACTGGATAAAGAAGTCGTTGTCTTTTTATGCCGCGGAATACTACACAGCCGCGAAAAAGGATGGAACCATGCCATTTGCGGCAACATGGTTGGACACAGAGATAGTCATTCTGAGTGAAGTAAGCCAGAAGAGAGAAAAATGCCGCATGACACAACTTCCATGTGAAATCTAAGAAAAAAAGACAGAAATGATCTTAACTGCAAAAGACAAATAGAGCCACAGACATAGAGAAACAAACTTATGGTTACCAGGGAGGGACGGCGGTGGGAAGGGGTAAATATGGGCATCGGAAAATTGCCCGTCTTGGGGAGTGGTGGACATGTTAGCTCTCTTGATTGTGGCGATGGCTTTCTGGGTGTAGACATGTATGAAAATTGATCAAATACTACACGTGAGATGTGTCTAATTGACGGAACAGAACTCGTAGCCCTGTAAAGGTGTTTTAAAACAAAGAGATGGGCTGCATTGTGTCCTATGTTTCTATGTGTCTTCAGGGAGGTCTCAGGGGGGCGGTGCTGGCCTTCCTGCCAACACGATGACATGAAGCCCGAACAATCCCCCAATCGATGGGAAGAAGAGACGAGCCATGGTCACATCTGGACCCCAAGCTTACACGTGGTGCATGGGTGCCATTTATCGCCAATCCAGCGAGGTTCCGGCCAGAGCTAGAGGCCGGGGCAGCGAACCGGGAGCGGCACTAAGGAGCATCGTGGCGCAGAGGCTGGACTGGGGGCCCGCAGGCTCCTCCCAGGAGGAGCCTCAGGGTTTGGGAGGTGGCTAACGTGCCTGCTTCGTGTCACCAGCAAGTGATGCCACCCGTGGAAAATCAGCTGGAATCCTGAGCCGGGTCAGCCGTGGGTGATGCGGTAAAGGCTGCTTGCTAGCAGAGGGGACGCCAGACGGACGGTGAAGCAAGCAACAGGCTGCTGAGCTTCCGGCCTGTGTTTACCGTGCTTTCCGTGTCTCCCTGCATCTCAGGGTCACCCGGAGGAATTCGTGTGGAGTTTAGAGGCCGACGGCCTCTCGGTTCCTCATCAGCCTGGCAAGCCCCCCAGCCCTCTGCGGCCAGACCTCTGCGAGCGTCTTTCCCTTGTTCTAGCAAAACCCTCCCCACCCTCGCCTGCGGCGGGCTTTTGTTTTTTTAATTGATGGCAGTGAGGATACCTTACAGCCTCCTCCGGCCCTTCCTTAGGGCTTCTGCCCTTAGACCACGGCAAGGGGCGGCCCCCCAACCCCCACCCCCGACACCCCCGCGCTGTCCTGGGTCCTGAACTACAGAGGGTCCCTCTGGCCCTGACACTCCCTCTGGCCACGCCCTCTACGGGGTGGAGTCAGCAGGGCCAAGGGGACACGCCCATTGGCTCCACCCCGTGCTCTGGAATCCCAGGACCCCGAATGCCCTGCCCCAGCAGCCCCTGTCCCGCTTGTAGTTTCTGCACCGGCTCTCCCCGGAGTTCAGCATCCCAGGACTCACAGAGAGGCCAACGGGCAGCTGTTGGCATGGAGGTTACGGACAGAGCCCGGATGTGAGGTCTGAGTGTCCCCCTGTGCACATCCAAGGCCCCTTGGGGCATGGGATGGACCCAGCATTGGGCAGAAAAGGGTCAGGCTGGCGGTCAGAGACTGGGAATCGGCTCTCCCCGCACTGTCGCTTTCTTCGCAGGACTCCCCTGAGTCTGGGAATTCTAAAGTTGAGCCTGGACGTGTGTGGCACGTGGCAGTGACTTTGCGTGTGTGTGCGCGCGCCTGAGGACGTGTGTGGTTGTGTGTATGTTGTGGGGGTGTGCGTGGTCCATGACTCCGTGTGTGTGTGCGTGGGGATGTAGGCGGAGCAGAGTCAGTGTGTGTGCACGTGTGTTTGTGTATACGTGCATGCATTAGTTTTAAGAATACTAGAAGCTGTCCTTCAGAAGTCTGCAGTAGTAAAAATTGTATGGTGTCCCTCACTGTATAATTCAAACTGAAAATAATCTTCAATCACCAGAAATGTAGTCCCCCCCAGATTCTGATCCCCCCTCCCATACTGATTATGCCCTCATTGTACTGATGAGGAAACTAGCTTAGAGATGTTAAGTGGCTCAGCCCAGGGCATGGAGCTCGCGAGCCCAGGGCCAGGACGCAGTCCAAGCGGTGCGGCTCCAGAGGCCTGGAGCCCTGCTCACGTCCGCGCGTGGCCTCTTGGCCGGGGGAGGTGCGGGGGGTGGGGGTGGGGTGGGGGTGGGGGGAAGAGATCCTGACGGGCCGGGGCCAGCGTGCAGGCTGCCCAAGCCGCGGACTCTGCAAGTCGGGTGGAGAGTACCTGACGGCAGACGAGGGTAAAGGACTGCTCAGAAATCAGATAGGTTCCTAGATCTTCGATGAGTAAGGAGGCTCAGTGCTCATCCTCGATCCCTTTGCTGGTGGCTAAAAGGGAGCAAGGCCCACGAGCGCGCTTCTGGGAGCGGCCTGCCAAAACCTGGAGCAGGGCTGCTCAGGACTGGCTCTGCAGCAGGAGCAGAGGGGGGCAATGTCGCCACCTGGTGGACATCCTTGGTAGTGGCAGTAGGAGGCCTAGCAGCCTGGGTATGGAGGCGGCAGGACGAGGTCCTAGTGGATGATCGTTTTCACATGGCTTAAAAAGCATTGCTTCATAGATTTTATCCACATTGGGGTCTATCCTACGATGGTAAATACGGTCTCCGTTACTCCATCTTAGCTGCATTGATTAATTTTTTTGAGGTTAGTTTTCTCTTCAATGATTTGGAAGCTATATTGTCTTCCAATTAAAATTCCCTCTAAGTTTTAATAAGTCATCTCTAAGTTCATAACTATATATATAATTGGACCAGTATTGCTATAACAGTCTCAAAAACGGGATAATCTATTAGATCTTGTTTCTCAATCATGATACATTTAGCATATTTTACCTCTCTGCTGTTCCCCATTGTGTGCGTGTGTGCGCGTGCGCGGGCTACAGTTCCTGCTTTTTAGACAGTTGCTTTCAGTTTGTTGCATTCGCAATGAAAATATAGGTATAAACATCTTGGATTTAATTGCTCGCTACCGCTATTTAATCCCATGTCTTTCCCATTTTTGAGTTATTTACTTCTTTCCCAATCAAATGGACTCATGATTGGCTAATTTTTTTCCAGCGGTAGACTTGGAACCCATACCAGTCTATACGCAGCTTTATGTTCTCCTCAGCAACACCTCTCAGCCTCAACACCCAACAACACTCTCCGTATCTAGGGCCCCAAGGCTTGTTTTAAAATGCGGCATTGTTTCTCATGTCCCCCCGCCCCCCTCCCGCCCCAAAAAGGAAGCAAGAATCTTCCTTGATTTAACGTGCTGCCTTTTTAGGACTGGCTAGTCTTGTCTGGTGAATGGATATTAAGAGAGATTTCCTTAAACTTCCTCCTGCTTCGTGCCATAACTCGACTTCATTGAGAAGCATGTTTTTCCCGTTTCTAAGACGGGCTTCCGCTTTGAACTGCTAAACCATCACGGCACACTTTTTCTCCATACTTATTCCTGGAAAACTGAGCTCTCTGCCGGAGTAAAGACGGTTCCCGTCAGAGAAGTGTGGCTCCCTGTCCCAAGGTCAAAGTGTAGAAGAAAGGGAAGATTCCTGTTTCCGAGGGTTCCATTTTGTCAGGTTAGAGATCTAGTCATCCGTGTGGCTGCGGTGGAATCTGCAGTATCTTGCCTCACAGTTTCCTTTTTCTGGCTTAGCAGGGGAGCCGCATTAGCTGAGGTCGCGGCGCTATGGCCCTTGTCAGGATCCCGGTGCTGAGGCAGCCCCTTCCCCCCACCCCCTCTCCTTGTCATTTTGATCGTGCAAACTGGGTGCCAGCTGTGTGAACCCTGCTCCTGGCCGCCAGGATTGCCCCCCCCCCTCCCCACGCGACGTGTCCCCAGTTCCTCGGCGTCCCTCACTGCAACCAGCTAGCTCCAGGAAGGGTGCGAGCTGGCTTCCGCTGTCGTCCTTCCTCCTTCCTGTCCAGGCGGGCCCTCCTTTTGCGCTAGTCGGCCCGAAACCTTCTCTCCCGCGCTGCATAGGCTGAAGGAATGCCTCAGCGTTTGCAGCCGCTAGAGGGCGCTCTTCTCCTCTCTTTGGGCCCCTTCAGCGCTTCCAGTGGAAATTTCCGAGGTGGGAAGGGCTTGGGGGTTCTCTGTATCTAGGGGCTCCCGATCCAGCCGATTCAACTAACTGTGGGTTGAAAATATTCGGGAAAAAACGGAAAGTTTCGAAAAGCGACAATTGAACTTGCCACACACCGGCAACCGCTTACATAGCATTCACGTTGCCTTGCATGCCGCGCGTCACCTAGAGATGATTTAAAGTACACAGGAGGACACAGCGAAAGAGAATGTGACAATGACTGTATGGGTATGTTTATGCATAAGTGGAAAATTGTGCTCTAGACTGGAATTCGACACAACATTGTAAAAACGACAACAACGTGGAAGAAAAGTATGTTTGTATGTAAAAAATAAAGTCCTATGTCATTTTGTATAAGAGGCATCAGCATCCATGGATTTTGGCATCTGTGGGGAGTCCTGGAACCAGTGCCCCATGCTTACCAAGGCATGACTGGAAGCCCAGGCTCCTTATCCCAGCCTGTCATGTCCCCACGTGGTGTGAATCCTGCCTGTCCCACACTCCCCTGGTCACTCTCCTCCAGCCCTGCCAGACTGCCCTCTTCTTCTGGAACAGGCCAAGCTGAATGCACGTCATGTCTGACCTCTAGGAATATCCGTTACTTTGTGAGCATGGCTCTGCTTCAGGAAGACGGGCTGCATTGTCACTAGAGAAGACGGGATGGAGGTTCCTTAAAAACCTACAAATGGACTTACCTGATGATCCAGCCTTCCCACGCCTGGGGATATGTCAAGAGAAAACTCTAACTCAAAAAGTCCCATGCACCTCAATGCTCACAGCAGCCCTGTTTGTATTAGCCAGGACGTGGAACTAACCCCAACATCTAACGACTGGTGACTGGATAAAGAAGTCGTTGTCTTTTTATGCCGCGGAATACTACACAGCCGCGAAAAAGGATGGAACCATGCCATTTGCGGCAACATGGTTGGACACAGAGATAGTCATTCTGAGTGAAGTAAGCCAGAAGAGAGAAAAATGCCGCATGACACAACTTCCATGTGAAATCTAAGAAAAAAAGACAGAAATGATCTTAACTGCAAAAGACAAATAGAGCCACAGACATAGAGAAACAAACTTATGGTTACCAGGGAGGGACGGCGGTGGGAAGGGGTAAATATGGGCATCGGAAAATTGCCCGTCTTGGGGAGTGGTGGACATGTTAGCTCTCTTGATTGTGGCGATGGCTTTCTGGGTGTAGACATGTATGAAAATTGATCAAATACTACACGTGAGATGTGTCTAATTGACGGAACAGAACTCGTAGCCCTGTAAAGGTGTTTTAAAACAAAGAGATGGGCTGCATTGTGTCCTATGTTTCTATGTGTCTTCAGGGAGGTCTCAGGGGGGCGGTGCTGGCCTTCCTGCCAACACGATGACATGAAGCCCGAACAATCCCCCAATCGATGGGAAGAAGAGACGAGCCATGGTCACATCTGGACCCCAAGCTTACACGTGGTGCATGGGTGCCATTTATCGCCAATCCAGCGAGGTTCCGGCCAGAGCTAGAGGCCGGGGCAGCGAACCGGGAGCGGCACTAAGGAGCATCGTGGCGCAGAGGCTGGACTGGGGGCCCGCAGGCTCCTCCCAGGAGGAGCCTCAGGGTTTGGGAGGTGGCTAACGTGCCTGCTTCGTGTCACCAGCAAGTGATGCCACCCGTGGAAAATCAGCTGGAATCCTGAGCCGGGTCAGCCGTGGGTGATGCGGTAAAGGCTGCTTGCTAGCAGAGGGGACGCCAGACGGACGGTGAAGCAAGCAACAGGCTGCTGAGCTTCCGGCCTGTGTTTACCGTGCTTTCCGTGTCTCCCTGCATCTCAGGGTCACCCGGAGGAATTCGTGTGGAGTTTAGAGGCCGACGGCCTCTCGGTTCCTCATCAGCCTGGCAAGCCCCCCAGCCCTCTGCGGCCAGACCTCTGCGAGCGTCTTTCCCTTGTTCTAGCAAAACCCTCCCCACCCTCGCCTGCGGCGGGCTTTTGTTTTTTTAATTGATGGCAGTGAGGATACCTTACAGCCTCCTCCGGCCCTTCCTTAGGGCTTCTGCCCTTAGACCACGGCAAGGGGCGGCCCCCCAACCCCCACCCCCGACACCCCCGCGCTGTCCTGGGTCCTGAACTACAGAGGGTCCCTCTGGCCCTGACACTCCCTCTGGCCACGCCCTCTACGGGGTGGAGTCAGCAGGGCCAAGGGGACACGCCCATTGGCTCCACCCCGTGCTCTGGAATCCCAGGACCCCGAATGCCCTGCCCCAGCAGCCCCTGTCCCGCTTGTAGTTTCTGCACCGGCTCTCCCCGGAGTTCAGCATCCCAGGACTCACAGAGAGGCCAACGGGCAGCTGTTGGCATGGAGGTTACGGACAGAGCCCGGATGTGAGGTCTGAGTGTCCCCCTGTGCACATCCAAGGCCCCTTGGGGCATGGGATGGACCCAGCATTGGGCAGAAAAGGGTCAGGCTGGCGGTCAGAGACTGGGAATCGGCTCTCCCCGCACTGTCGCTTTCTTCGCAGGACTCCCCTGAGTCTGGGAATTCTAAAGTTGAGCCTGGACGTGTGTGGCACGTGGCAGTGACTTTGCGTGTGTGTGCGCGCGCCTGAGGACGTGTGTGGTTGTGTGTATGTTGTGGGGGTGTGCGTGGTCCATGACTCCGTGTGTGTGTGCGTGGGGATGTAGGCGGAGCAGAGTCAGTGTGTGTGCACGTGTGTTTGTGTGTACGTGCATGCATTAGTTTTAAGAATACTAGAAGCTGTCCTTCAGAAGTCTGCAGTAGTAAAAATTGTATGGTGTCCCTCACTGTATAATTCAAACTGAAAATAATCTTCAATCACCAGAAATGTAGTCCCCCCCAGATTCTGATCCCCCCTCCCATACTGATTATGCCCTCATTGTACTGATGAGGAAACTAGCTTAGAGATGTTAAGTGGCTCAGCCCAGGGCATGGAGCTCGCGAGCCCAGGGCCAGGACGCAGTCCAAGCGGCGCGGCTCCAGAGGCCTGGAGCCCTGCTCACGACCGCGCGTGGCCTCTTGGCCGGGGGAGGTGCGGGGGGTGGGGGTGGGGTGGGGGTGGGGGGAAGAGATCCTGACGGGCCGGGGCCAGCGTGCAGGCTGCCCAAGCCGCGGACTCTGCAAGTCGGGTGGAGAGTACCTGACGGCAGACGAGGGTAAAGGACTGCTCAGAAATCAGATAGGTTCCTAGATCTTCGATGAGTAAGGAGGCTCAGTGCTCATCCTCGATCCCTTTGCTGGTGGCTAAAAGGGAGCAAGGCCCACGAGCGCGCTTCTGGGAGCGGCCTGCCAAAACCTGGAGCAGGGCTGCTCAGGACTGGCTCTGCAGCAGGAGCAGAGGGGGGCAATGTCGCCACCTGGTGGACATCCTTGGTAGTGGCAGTAGGAGGCCTAGCAGCCTGGGTATGGAGGCGGCAGGACGAGGTCCTAGTGGATGATCGTTTTCACATGGCTTAAAAAGCATTGCTTCATAGATTTTATCCACATTGGGGTCTATCCTACGATGGTAAATACGGTCTCCGTTACTCCATCTTAGCTGCATTGATTAATTTTTTTGAGGTTAGTTTTCTCTTCAATGATTTGGAAGCTATATTGTCTTCCAATTAAAATTCCCTCTAAGTTTTAATAAGTCATCTCTAAGTTCATAACTATATATATAATTGGACCAGTATTGCTATAACAGTCTCAAAAACGGGATAATCTATTAGATCTTGTTTCTCAATCATGATACATTTAGCATATTTTACCTCTCTGCTGTTCCCCATTGTGTGCGTGTGTGCGCGTGCGCGGGCTACAGTTCCTGCTTTTTAGACAGTTGCTTTCAGTTTGTTGCATTCGCAATGAAAATATAGGTATAAACATCTTGGATTTAATTGCTCGCTACCGCTATTTAATCCCATGTCTTTCCCATTTTTGAGTTATTTACTTCTTTCCCAATCAAATGGACTCATGATTGGCTAATTTTTTTCCAGCGGTAGACTTGGAACCCATACCAGTCTATACGCAGCTTTATGTTCTCCTCAGCAACACCTCTCAGCCTCAACACCCAACAACACTCTCCGTATCTAGGGCCCCAAGGCTTGTTTTAAAATGCGGCATTGTTTCTCATGTCCCCCCGCCCCCCTCCCGCCCCAAAAAGGAAGCAAGAATCTTCCTTGATTTAACGTGCTGCCTTTTTAGGACTGGCTAGTCTTGTCTGGTGAATGGATATTAAGAGAGATTTCCTTAAACTTCCTCCTGCTTCGTGCCATAACTCGACTTCATTGAGAAGCATGTTTTTCCCGTTTCTAAGACGGGCTTCCGCTTTGAACTGCTAAACCATCACGGCACACTTTTTCTCCATACTTATTCCTGGAAAACTGAGCTCTCTGCCGGAGTAAAGACGGTTCCCGTCAGAGAAGTGTGGCTCCCTGTCCCAAGGTCAAAGTGTAGAAGAAAGGGAAGATTCCTGTTTCCGAGGGTTCCATTTTGTCAGGTTAGAGATCTAGTCATCCGTGTGGCTGCGGTGGAATCTGCAGTATCTTGCCTCACAGTTTCCTTTTTCTGGCTTAGCAGGGGAGCCGCATTAGCTGAGGTCGCGGCGCTATGGCCCTTGTCAGGATCCCGGTGCTGAGGCAGCCCCTTCCCCCCACCCCCTCTCCTTGTCATTTTGATCGTGCAAACTGGGTGCCAGCTGTGTGAACCCTGCTCCTGGCCGCCAGGATTGCCCCCCCCCCTCCCCACGCGACGTGTCCCCAGTTCCTCGGCGTCCCTCACTGCAACCAGCTAGCTCCAGGAAGGGTGCGAGCTGGCTTCCGCTGTCGTCCTTCCTCCTTCCTGTCCAGGCGGGCCCTCCTTTTGCGCTAGTCGGCCCGAAACCTTCTCTCCCGCGCTGCATAGGCTGAAGGAATGCCTCAGCGTTTGCAGCCGCTAGAGGGCGCTCTTCTCCTCTCTTTGGGCCCCTTCAGCGCTTCCAGTGGAAATTTCCGAGGTGGGAAGGGCTTGGGGGTTCTCTGTATCTAGGGGCTCCCGATCCAGCCGATTCAACTAACTGTGGGTTGAAAATATTCGGGAAAAAACGGAAAGTTTCGAAAAGCGACAATTGAACTTGCCACACACCGGCAACCGCTTACATAGCATTCACGTTGCCTTGCATGCCGCGCGTCACCTAGAGATGATTTAAAGTACACAGGAGGACACAGCGAAAGAGAATGTGACAATGACTGTATGGGTATGTTTATGCATAAGTGGAAAATTGTGCTCTAGACTGGAATTCGACACAACATTGTAAAAACGACAACAACGTGGAAGAAAAGTATGTTTGTATGTAAAAAATAAAGTCCTATGTCATTTTGTATAAGAGGCATCAGCATCCATGGATTTTGGCATCTGTGGGGAGTCCTGGAACCAGTGCCCCATGCTTACCAAGGCATGACTGGAAGCCCAGGCTCCTTATCCCAGCCTGTCATGTCCCCACGTGGTGTGAATCCTGCCTGTCCCACACTCCCCTGGTCACTCTCCTCCAGCCCTGCCAGACTGCCCTCTTCTTCTGGAACAGGCCAAGCTGAATGCACGTCATGTCTGACCTCTAGGAATATCCGTTACTTTGTGAGCATGGCTCTGCTTCAGGAAGACGGGCTGCATTGTCACTAGAGAAGACGGGATGGAGGTTCCTTAAAAACCTACAAATGGACTTACCTGATGATCCAGCCTTCCCACGCCTGGGGATATGTCAAGAGAAAACTCTAACTCAAAAAGTCCCATGCACCTCAATGCTCACAGCAGCCCTGTTTGTATTAGCCAGGACGTGGAACTAACCCCAACATCTAACGACTGGTGACTGGATAAAGAAGTCGTTGTCTTTTTATGCCGCGGAATACTACACAGCCGCGAAAAAGGATGGAACCATGCCATTTGCGGCAACATGGTTGGACACAGAGATAGTCATTCTGAGTGAAGTAAGCCAGAAGAGAGAAAAATGCCGCATGACACAACTTCCATGTGAAATCTAAGAAAAAAAGACAGAAATGATCTTAACTGCAAAAGACAAATAGAGCCACAGACATAGAGAAACAAACTTATGGTTACCAGGGAGGGACGGCGGTGGGAAGGGGTAAATATGGGCATCGGAAAATTGCCCGTCTTGGGGAGTGGTGGACATGTTAGCTCTCTTGATTGTGGCGATGGCTTTCTGGGTGTAGACATGTATGAAAATTGATCAAATACTACACGTGAGATGTGTCTAATTGACGGAACAGAACTCGTAGCCCTGTAAAGGTGTTTTAAAACAAAGAGATGGGCTGCATTGTGTCCTATGTTTCTATGTGTCTTCAGGGAGGTCTCAGGGGGGCGGTGCTGGCCTTCCTGCCAACACGATGACATGAAGCCCGAACAATCCCCCAATCGATGGGAAGAAGAGACGAGCCATGGTCACATCTGGACCCCAAGCTTACACGTGGTGCATGGGTGCCATTTATCGCCAATCCAGCGAGGTTCCGGCCAGAGCTAGAGGCCGGGGCAGCGAACCGGGAGCGGCACTAAGGAGCATCGTGGCGCAGAGGCTGGACTGGGGGCCCGCAGGCTCCTCCCAGGAGGAGCCTCAGGGTTTGGGAGGTGGCTAACGTGCCTGCTTCGTGTCACCAGCAAGTGATGCCACCCGTGGAAAATCAGCTGGAATCCTGAGCCGGGTCAGCCGTGGGTGATGCGGTAAAGGCTGCTTGCTAGCAGAGGGGACGCCAGACGGACGGTGAAGCAAGCAACAGGCTGCTGAGCTTCCGGCCTGTGTTTACCGTGCTTTCCGTGTCTCCCTGCATCTCAGGGTCACCCGGAGGAATTCGTGTGGAGTTTAGAGGCCGACGGCCTCTCGGTTCCTCATCAGCCTGGCAAGCCCCCCAGCCCTCTGCGGCCAGACCTCTGCGAGCGTCTTTCCCTTGTTCTAGCAAAACCCTCCCCACCCTCGCCTGCGGCGGGCTTTTGTTTTTTTAATTGATGGCAGTGAGGATACCTTACAGCCTCCTCCGGCCCTTCCTTAGGGCTTCTGCCCTTAGACCACGGCAAGGGGCGGCCCCCCAACCCCCACCCCCGACACCCCCGCGCTGTCCTGGGTCCTGAACTACAGAGGGTCCCTCTGGCCCTGACACTCCCTCTGGCCACGCCCTCTACGGGGTGGAGTCAGCAGGGCCAAGGGGACACGCCCATTGGCTCCACCCCGTGCTCTGGAATCCCAGGACCCCGAATGCCCTGCCCCAGCAGCCCCTGTCCCGCTTGTAGTTTCTGCACCGGCTCTCCCCGGAGTTCAGCATCCCAGGACTCACAGAGAGGCCAACGGGCAGCTGTTGGCATGGAGGTTACGGACAGAGCCCGGATGTGAGGTCTGAGTGTCCCCCTGTGCACATCCAAGGCCCCTTGGGGCATGGGATGGACCCAGCATTGGGCAGAAAAGGGTCAGGCTGGCGGTCAGAGACTGGGAATCGGCTCTCCCCGCACTGTCGCTTTCTTCGCAGGACTCCCCTGAGTCTGGGAATTCTAAAGTTGAGCCTGGACGTGTGTGGCACGTGACAGTGACTTTGCGTGTGTGTGCGCGCGCCTGAGGACGTGTGTGGTTGTGTGTATGTTGTGGGGGTGTGCGTGGTCCATGACTCCGTGTGTGTGTGCGTGGGGATGTAGGCGGAGCAGAGTCAGTGTGTGTGCACGTGTGTTTGTGTGTACGTGCATGCATTAGTTTTAAGAATACTAGAAGCTGTCCTTCAGAAGTCTGCAGTAGTAAAAATTGTATGGTGTCCCTCACTGTATAATTCAAACTGAAAATAATCTTCAATCACCAGAAATGTAGTCCCCCCCAGATTCTGATTTTTTCCCCCCCATACCGATTATGCCCTCATTGTACTGATGAGGAAACTAGCTTAGAGATGTTAAGTGGCTCAGCCCAGGGCATGGAGCTCGCGAGCCCAGGGCCAGGACGCAGTCCAAGCGGCGCGGCTCCAGAGGCCTGGAGCCCTGCTCACGACCGCGCGTGGCCTCTTGGCCGGGGGGGTGCGGGGGGTGGGGGTGGGGTGGGGGTGGGGGGAAGAGATCCTGACGGGCCGGGGCCAGCGTGCAGGCTGCCCAAGCCGCGGACTCTGCAAGTCGGGTGGAGAGTACCTGACGGCAGACGAGGGTAAAGGACTGCTCAGAAATCAGATAGGTTCCTAGATCTTCGATGAGTAAGGAGGCTCAGTGCTCATCCTCGATCCCTTTGCTGGTGGCTAAAAGGGAGCAAGGCCCACGAGCGCGCTTCTGGGAGCGGCCTGCCAAAACCTGGAGCAGGGCTGCTCAGGACTGGCTCTGCAGCAGGAGCAGAGGGGGGCAATGTCGCCACCTGGTGGACATCCTTGGTAGTGGCAGTAGGAGGCCTAGCAGCCTGGGTATGGAGGCGGCAGGACGAGGTCCTAGTGGATGATCGTTTTCACATGGCTTAAAAAGCATTGCTTCATAGATTTTATCCACATTGGGGTCTATCCTACGATGGTAAATACGGTCTCCGTTACTCCATCTTAGCTGCATTGATTAATTTTTTTGAGGTTAGTTTTCTCTTCAATGATTTGGAAGCTATATTGTCTTCCAATTAAAATTCCCTCTAAGTTTTAATAAGTCATCTCTAAGTTCATAACTATATATATAATTGGACCAGTATTGCTATAACAGTCTCAAAAACGGGATAATCTATTAGATCTTGTTTCTCAATCATGATACATTTAGCATATTTTACCTCTCTGCTGTTCCCCATTGTGTGCGTGTGTGCGCGTGCGCGGGCTACAGTTCCTGCTTTTTAGACAGTTGCTTTCAGTTTGTTGCATTCGCAATGAAAATATAGGTATAAACATCTTGGATTTAATTGCTCGCTACCGCTATTTAATCCCATGTCTTTCCCATTTTTGAGTTATTTACTTCTTTCCCAATCAAATGGACTCATGATTGGCTAATTTTTTTCCAGCGGTAGACTTGGAACCCATACCAGTCTATACGCAGCTTTATGTTCTCCTCAGCAACACCTCTCAGCCTCAACACCCAACAACACTCTCCGTATCTAGGGCCCCAAGGCTTGTTTTAAAATGCGGCATTGTTTCTCATGTCCCCCCGCCCCCCTCCCGCCCCAAAAAGGAAGCAAGAATCTTCCTTGATTTAACGTGCTGCCTTTTTAGGACTGGCTAGTCTTGTCTGGTGAATGGATATTAAGAGAGATTTCCTTAAACTTCCTCCTGCTTCGTGCCATAACTCGACTTCATTGAGAAGCATGTTTTTCCCGTTTCTAAGACGGGCTTCCGCTTTGAACTGCTAAACCATCACGGCACACTTTTTCTCCATACTTATTCCTGGAAAACTGAGCTCTCTGCCGGAGTAAAGACGGTTCCCGTCAGAGAAGTGTGGCTCCCTGTCCCAAGGTCAAAGTGTAGAAGAAAGGGAAGATTCCTGTTTCCGAGGGTTCCATTTTGTCAGGTTAGAGATCTAGTCATCCGTGTGGCTGCGGTGGAATCTGCAGTATCTTGCCTCACAGTTTCCTTTTTCTGGCTTAGCAGGGGAGCCGCATTAGCTGAGGTCGCGGCGCTATGGCCCTTGTCAGGATCCCGGTGCTGAGGCAGCCCCTTCCCCCCACCCCCTCTCCTTGTCATTTTGATCGTGCAAACTGGGTGCCAGCTGTGTGAACCCTGCTCCTGGCCGCCAGGATTGCCCCCCCCCTCCCCACGCGACGTGTCCCCAGTTCCTCGGCGTCCCTCACTGCAACCAGCTAGCTCCAGGAAGGGTGCGAGCTGGCTTCCGCTGTCGTCCTTCCTCCTTCCTGTCCAGGCGGGCCCTCCTTTTGCGCTAGTCGGCCCGAAACCTTCTCTCCCGCGCTGCATAGGCTGAAGGAATGCCTCAGCGTTTGCAGCCGCTAGAGGGCGCTCTTCTCCTCTCTTTGGGCCCCTTCAGCGCTTCCAGTGGAAATTTCCGAGGTGGGAAGGGCTTGGGGGTTCTCTGTATCTAGGGGCTCCCGATCCAGCCGATTCAACTAACTGTGGGTTGAAAATATTCGGGAAAAAACGGAAAGTTTCGAAAAGCGACAATTGAACTTGCCACACACCGGCAACCGCTTACATAGCATTCACGTTGCCTTGCATGCCGCGCGTCACCTAGAGATGATTTAAAGTACACAGGAGGACACAGCGAAAGAGAATGTGACAATGACTGTATGGGTATGTTTATGCATAAGTGGAAAATTGTGCTCTAGACTGGAATTCGACACAACATTGTAAAAACGACAACAACGTGGAAGAAAAGTATGTTTGTATGTAAAAAATAAAGTCCTATGTCATTTTGTATAAGAGGCATCAGCATCCATGGATTTTGGCATCTGTGGGGAGTCCTGGAACCAGTGCCCCATGCTTACCAAGGCATGACTGGAAGCCCAGGCTCCTTATCCCAGCCTGTCATGTCCCCACGTGGTGTGAATCCTGCCTGTCCCACACTCCCCTGGTCACTCTCCTCCAGCCCTGCCAGACTGCCCTCTTCTTCTGGAACAGGCCAAGCTGAATGCACGTCATGTCTGACCTCTAGGAATATCCGTTACTTTGTGAGCATGGCTCTGCTTCAGGAAGACGGGCTGCATTGTCACTAGAGAAGACGGGATGGAGGTTCCTTAAAAACCTACAAATGGACTTACCTGATGATCCAGCCTTCCCACGCCTGGGGATATGTCAAGAGAAAACTCTAACTCAAAAAGTCCCATGCACCTCAATGCTCACAGCAGCCCTGTTTGTATTAGCCAGGACGTGGAACTAACCCCAACATCTAACGACTGGTGACTGGATAAAGAAGTCGTTGTCTTTTTATGCCGCGGAATACTACACAGCCGCGAAAAAGGATGGAACCATGCCATTTGCGGCAACATGGTTGGACACAGAGATAGTCATTCTGAGTGAAGTAAGCCAGAAGAGAGAAAAATGCCGCATGACACAACTTCCATGTGAAATCTAAGAAAAAAAGACAGAAATGATCTTAACTGCAAAAGACAAATAGAGCCACAGACATAGAGAAACAAACTTATGGTTACCAGGGAGGGACGGCGGTGGGAAGGGGTAAATATGGGCATCGGAAAATTGCCCGTCTTGGGGAGTGGTGGACATGTTAGCTCTCTTGATTGTGGCGATGGCTTTCTGGGTGTAGACATGTATGAAAATTGATCAAATACTACACGTGAGATGTGTCTAATTGACGGAACAGAACTCGTAGCCCTGTAAAGGTGTTTTAAAACAAAGAGATGGGCTGCATTGTGTCCTATGTTTCTATGTGTCTTCAGGGAGGTCTCAGGGGGGCGGTGCTGGCCTTCCTGCCAACACGATGACATGAAGCCCGAACAATCCCCCAATCGATGGGAAGAAGAGACGAGCCATGGTCACATCTGGACCCCAAGCTTACACGTGGTGCATGGGTGCCATTTATCGCCAATCCAGCGAGGTTCCGGCCAGAGCTAGAGGCCGGGGCAGCGAACCGGGAGCGGCACTAAGGAGCATCGTGGCGCAGAGGCTGGACTGGGGGCCCGCAGGCTCCTCCCAGGAGGAGCCTCAGGGTTTGGGAGGTGGCTAACGTGCCTGCTTCGTGTCACCAGCAAGTGATGCCACCCGTGGAAAATCAGCTGGAATCCTGAGCCGGGTCAGCCGTGGGTGATGCGGTAAAGGCTGCTTGCTAGCAGAGGGGACGCCAGACGGACGGTGAAGCAAGCAACAGGCTGCTGAGCTTCCGGCCTGTGTTTACCGTGCTTTCCGTGTCTCCCTGCATCTCAGGGTCACCCGGAGGAATTCGTGTGGAGTTTAGAGGCCGACGGCCTCTCGGTTCCTCATCAGCCTGGCAAGCCCCCCAGCCCTCTGCGGCCAGACCTCTGCGAGCGTCTTTCCCTTGTTCTAGCAAAACCCTCCCCACCCTCGCCTGCGGCGGGCTTTTGTTTTTTTAATTGATGGCAGTGAGGATACCTTACAGCCTCCTCCGGCCCTTCCTTAGGGCTTCTGCCCTTAGACCACGGCAAGGGGCGGCCCCCCAACCCCCACCCCCGACACCCCCGCGCTGTCCTGGGTCCTGAACTACAGAGGGTCCCTCTGGCCCTGACACTCCCTCTGGCCACGCCCTCTACGGGGTGGAGTCAGCAGGGCCAAGGGGACACGCCCATTGGCTCCACCCCGTGCTCTGGAATCCCAGGACCCCGAATGCCCTGCCCCAGCAGCCCCTGACCCGCTTGTAGTTTCTGCACCGGCTCTCCCCGGAGTTCAGCATCCCAGGACTCACAGAGAGGCCAACGGGCAGCTGTTGGCATGGAGGTTACGGACAGAGCCCGGATGTGAGGTCTGAGTGTCCCCCTGTGCACATCCAAGGCCCCTTGGGGCATGGGATGGACCCAGCATTGGGAAGAAAAGGGTCAGGCTGGCGGTCAGAGACTGGGAATCGGCTCTCCCCGCACTGTCGCTTTCTTCGCAGGACTCCCCTGAGTCTGGGAATTCTAAAGTTGAGCCTGGACGTGTGTGGCACGTGGCAGTGACTTTGCGTGTGTGTGCGCGCGCCTGAGGACGTGTGTGGTTGTGTGTATGTTGTGGGGGTGTGCGTGGTCCATGACTCCGTGTGTGTGTGCGTGGGGATGTAGGCGGAGCAGAGTCAGTGTGTGTGCACGTGTGTTTGTGTGTACGTGCATGCATTAGTTTTAAGAATACTAGAAGCTGTCCTTCAGAAGTCTGCAGTAGTAAAAATTGTATGGTGTCCCTCACTGTATAATTCAAACTGAAAATAATCTTCAATCACCAGAAATGTAGTCCCCCCCAGATTCTGATCCCCCCTCCCATACTGATTATGCCCTCATTGTACTGATGAGGAAACTAGCTTAGAGATGTTAAGTGGCTCAGCCCAGGGCATGGAGCTCGCGAGCCCAGGGCCAGGACGCAGTCCAAGCGGCGCGGCTCCAGAGGCCTGGAGCCCTGCTCACGACCGCGCGTGGCCTCTTGGCCGGGGGGGTGCGGGGGGTGGGGGTGGGGTGGGGGTGGGGGGAAGAGATCCTGACGGGCCGGGGCCAGCGTGCAGGCTGCCCAAGCCGCGGACTCTGCAAGTCGGGTGGAGAGTACCTGACGGCAGACGAGGGTAAAGGACTGCTCAGAAATCAGATAGGTTCCTAGATCTTCGATGAGTAAGGAGGCTCAGTGCTCATCCTCGATCCCTTTGCTGGTGGCTAAAAGGGAGCAAGGCCCACGAGCGCGCTTCTGGGAGCGGCCTGCCAAAACCTGGAGCAGGGCTGCTCAGGACTGGCTCTGCAGCAGGAGCAGAGGGGGGCAATGTCGCCACCTGGTGGACATCCTTGGTAGTGGCAGTAGGAGGCCTAGCAGCCTGGGTATGGAGGCGGCAGGACGAGGTCCTAGTGGATGATCGTTTTCACATGGCTTAAAAAGCATTGCTTCATAGATTTTATCCACATTGGGGTCTATCCTACGATGGTAAATACGGTCTCCGTTACTCCATCTTAGCTGCATTGATTAATTTTTTTGAGGTTAGTTTTCTCTTCAATGATTTGGAAGCTATATTGTCTTCCAATTAAAATTCCCTCTAAGTTTTAATAAGTCATCTCTAAGTTCATAACTATATATATAATTGGACCAGTATTGCTATAACAGTCTCAAAAACGGGATAATCTATTAGATCTTGTTTCTCAATCATGATACATTTAGCATATTTTACCTCTCTGCTGTTCCCCATTGTGTGCGTGTGTGCGCGTGCGCGGGCTACAGTTCCTGCTTTTTAGACAGTTGCTTTCAGTTTGTTGCATTCGCAATGAAAATATAGGTATAAACATCTTGGATTTAATTGCTCGCTACCGCTATTTAATCCCATGTCTTTCCCATTTTTGAGTTATTTACTTCTTTCCCAATCAAATGGACTCATGATTGGCTAATTTTTTTCCAGCGGTAGACTTGGAACCCATACCAGTCTATACGCAGCTTTATGTTCTCCTCAGCAACACCTCTCAGCCTCAACACCCAACAACACTCTCCGTATCTAGGGCCCCAAGGCTTGTTTTAAAATGCGGCATTGTTTCTCATGTCCCCCCGCCCCCCTCCCGCCCCAAAAAGGAAGCAAGAATCTTCCTTGATTTAACGTGCTGCCTTTTTAGGACTGGCTAGTCTTGTCTGGTGAATGGATATTAAGAGAGATTTCCTTAAACTTCCTCCTGCTTCGTGCCATAACTCGACTTCATTGAGAAGCATGTTTTTCCCGTTTCTAAGACGGGCTTCCGCTTTGAACTGCTAAACCATCACGGCACACTTTTTCTCCATACTTATTCCTGGAAAACTGAGCTCTCTGCCGGAGTAAAGACGGTTCCCGTCAGAGAAGTGTGGCTCCCTGTCCCAAGGTCAAAGTGTAGAAGAAAGGGAAGATTCCTGTTTCCGAGGGTTCCATTTTGTCAGGTTAGAGATCTAGTCATCCGTGTGGCTGCGGTGGAATCTGCAGTATCTTGCCTCACAGTTTCCTTTTTCTGGCTTAGCAGGGGAGCCGCATTAGCTGAGGTCGCGGCGCTATGGCCCTTGTCAGGATCCCGGTGCTGAGGCAGCCCCTTCCCCCCACCCCCTCTCCTTGTCATTTTGATCGTGCAAACTGGGTGCCAGCTGTGTGAACCCTGCTCCTGGCCGCCAGGATTGCCCCCCCCCTCCCCACGCGACGTGTCCCCAGTTCCTCGGCGTCCCTCACTGCAACCAGCTAGCTCCAGGAAGGGTGCGAGCTGGCTTCCGCTGTCGTCCTTCCTCCTTCCTGTCCAGGCGGGCCCTCCTTTTGCGCTAGTCGGCCCGAAACCTTCTCTCCCGCGCTGCATAGGCTGAAGGAATGCCTCAGCGTTTGCAGCCGCTAGAGGGCGCTCTTCTCCTCTCTTTGGGCCCCTTCAGCGCTTCCAGTGGAAATTTCCGAGGTGGGAAGGGCTTGGGGGTTCTCTGTATCTAGGGGCTCCCGATCCAGCCGATTCAACTAACTGTGGGTTGAAAATATTCGGGAAAAAACGGAAAGTTTCGAAAAGCGACAATTGAACTTGCCACACACCGGCAACCGCTTACATAGCATTCACGTTGCCTTGCATGCCGCGCGTCACCTAGAGATGATTTAAAGTACACAGGAGGACACAGCGAAAGAGAATGTGACAATGACTGTATGGGTATGTTTATGCATAAGTGGAAAATTGTGCTCTAGACTGGAATTCGACACAACATTGTAAAAACGACAACAACGTGGAAGAAAAGTATGTTTGTATGTAAAAAATAAAGTCCTATGTCATTTTGTATAAGAGGCATCAGCATCCATGGATTTTGGCATCTGTGGGGAGTCCTGGAACCAGTGCCCCATGCTTACCAAGGCATGACTGGAAGCCCAGGCTCCTTATCCCAGCCTGTCATGTCCCCACGTGGTGTGAATCCTGCCTGTCCCACACTCCCCTGGTCACTCTCCTCCAGCCCTGCCAGACTGCCCTCTTCTTCTGGAACAGGCCAAGCTGAATGCACGTCATGTCTGACCTCTAGGAATATCCGTTACTTTGTGAGCATGGCTCTGCTTCAGGAAGACGGGCTGCATTGTCACTAGAGAAGACGGGATGGAGGTTCCTTAAAAACCTACAAATGGACTTACCTGATGATCCAGCCTTCCCACGCCTGGGGATATGTCAAGAGAAAACTCTAACTCAAAAAGTCCCATGCACCTCAATGCTCACAGCAGCCCTATTTGTATTAGCCAGGACGTGGAACTAACCCCAACATCTAACGACTGGTGACTGGATAAAGAAGTCGTTGTCTTTTTATGCCGCGGAATACTACACAGCCGCGAAAAAGGATGGAACCATGCCATTTGCGGCAACATGGTTGGACACAGAGATAGTCATTCTGAGTGAAGTAAGCCAGAAGAGAGAAAAATGCCGCATGACACAACTTCCATGTGAAATCTAAGAAAAAAAGACAGAAATGATCTTAACTGCAAAAGACAAATAGAGCCACAGACATAGAGAAACAAACTTATGGTTACCAGGGAGGGACGGCGGTGGGAAGGGGTAAATATGGGCATCGGAAAATTGCCCGTCTTGGGGAGTGGTGGACATGTTAGCTCTCTTGATTGTGGCGATGGCTTTCTGGGTGTAGACATGTATGAAAATTGATCAAATACTACACGTGAGATGTGTCTAATTGACGGAACAGAACTCGTAGCCCTGTAAAGGTGTTTTAAAACAAAGAGATGGGCTGCATTGTGTCCTATGTTTCTATGTGTCTTCAGGGAGGTCTCAGGGGGGCGGTGCTGGCCTTCCTGCCAACACGATGACATGAAGCCCGAACAATCCCCCAATCGATGGGAAGAAGAGACGAGCCATGGTCACATCTGGACCCCAAGCTTACACGTGGTGCATGGGTGCCATTTATCGCCAATCCAGCGAGGTTCCGGCCAGAGCTAGAGGCCGGGGCAGCGAACCGGGAGCGGCACTAAGGAGCATCGTGGCGCAGAGGCTGGACTGGGGGCCCGCAGGCTCCTCCCAGGAGGAGCCTCAGGGTTTGGGAGGTGGCTAACGTGCCTGCTTCGTGTCACCAGCAAGTGATGCCACCCGTGGAAAATCAGCTGGAATCCTGAGCCGGGTCAGCCGTGGGTGATGCGGTAAAGGCTGCTTGCTAGCAGAGGGGACGCCAGACGGACGGTGAAGCAAGCAACAGGCTGCTGAGCTTCCGGCCTGTGTTTACCGTGCTTTCCGTGTCTCCCTGCATCTCAGGGTCACCCGGAGGAATTCGTGTGGAGTTTAGAGGCCGACGGCCTCTCGGTTCCTCATCAGCCTGGCAAGCCCCCCAGCCCTCTGCAGCCAGACCTCTGCGAGCGTCTTTCCCTTGTTCTAGCAAAACCCTCCCCACCCTCGCCTGCGGCGGGCTTTTGTTTTTTTAATTGATGGCAGTGAGGATACCTTACAGCCTCCTCCGGCCCTTCCTTAGGGCTTCTGCCCTTAGACCACGGCAAGGGGCGGCCCCCCAACCCCCACCCCCGACACCCCCGCGCTGTCCTGGGTCCTGAACTACAGAGGGTCCCTCTGGCCCTGACACTCCCTCTGGCCACGCCCTCTACGGGGTGGAGTCAGCAGGGCCAAGGGGACACGCCCATTGGCTCCACCCCGTGCTCTGGAATCCCAGGACCCCGAATGCCCTGCCCCAGCAGCCCCTGTCCCGCTTGTAGTTTCTGCACCGGCTCTCCCCGGAGTTCAGCATCCCAGGACTCACAGAGAGGCCAACGGGCAGCTGTTGGCATGGAGGTTACGGACAGAGCCCGGATGTGAGGTCTGAGTGTCCCCCTGTGCACATCCAAGGCCCCTTGGGGCATGGGATGGACCCAGCATTGGGCAGAAAAGGGTCAGGCTGGCGGTCAGAGACTGGGAATCGGCTCTCCCCGCACTGTCGCTTTCTTCGCAGGACTCCCCTGAGTCTGGGAATTCTAAAGTTGAGCCTGGACGTGTGTGGCACGTGGCAGTGACTTTGCGTGTGTGTGCGCGCGCCTGAGGACGTGTGTGGTTGTGTGTATGTTGTGGGGGTGTGCGTGGTCCATGACTCCGTGTGTGTGTGCGTGGGGATGTAGGCGGAGCAGAGTCAGTGTGTGTGCACGTGTGTTTGTGTGTACGTGCATGCATTAGTTTTAAGAATACTAGAAGCTGTCCTTCAGAAGTCTGCAGTAGTAAAAATTGTATGGTGTCCCTCACTGTATAATTCAAACTGAAAATAATCTTCAATCACCAGAAATGTAGTCCCCCCCAGATTCTGATCCCCCCTCCCATACCGATTATGCCCTCATTGTACTGATGAGGAAACTAGCTTAGAGATGTTAAGTGGCTCAGCCCAGGGCATGGAGCTCGCGAGCCCAGGGCCAGGACGCAGTCCAAGCGGCGCGGCTCCAGAGGCCTGGAGCCCTGCTCACGACCGCGCGTGGCCTCTTGGCCGGGGGGGTGCGGGGGGTGGGGGTGGGGTGGGGGTGGGGGGAAGAGATCCTGACGGGCCGGGGCCAGCGTGCAGGCTGCCCAAGCCGCGGACTCTGCAAGTCGGGTGGAGAGTACCTGACGGCAGACGAGGGTAAAGGACTGCTCAGAAATCAGATAGGTTCCTAGATCTTCGATGAGTAAGGAGGCTCAGTGCTCATCCTCGATCCCTTTGCTGGTGGCTAAAAGGGAGCAAGGCCCACGAGCGCGCTTCTGGGAGCGGCCTGCCAAAACCTGGAGCAGGGCTGCTCAGGACTGGCTCTGCAGCAGGAGCAGAGGGGGGCAATGTCGCCACCTGGTGGACATCCTTGGTAGTGGCAGTAGGAGGCCTAGCAGCCTGGGTATGGAGGCGGCAGGACGAGGTCCTAGTGGATGATCGTTTTCACATGGCTTAAAAAGCATTGCTTCATAGATTTTATCCACATTGGGGTCTATCCTACGATGGTAAATACGGTCTCCGTTACTCCATCTTAGCTGCATTGATTAATTTTTTTGAGGTTAGTTTTCTCTTCAATGATTTGGAAGCTATATTGTCTTCCAATTAAAATTCCCTCTAAGTTTTAATAAGTCATCTCTAAGTTCATAACTATATATATAATTGGACCAGTATTGCTATAACAGTCTCAAAAACGGGATAATCTATTAGATCTTGTTTCTCAATCATGATACATTTAGCATATTTTACCTCTCTGCTGTTCCCCATTGTGTGCGTGTGTGCGCGTGCGCGGGCTACAGTTCCTGCTTTTTAGACAGTTGCTTTCAGTTTGTTGCATTCGCAATGAAAATATAGGTATAAACATCTTGGATTTAATTGCTCGCTACCGCTATTTAATCCCATGTCTTTCCCATTTTTGAGTTATTTACTTCTTTCCCAATCAAATGGACTCATGATTGGCTAATTTTTTTCCAGCGGTAGACTTGGAACCCATACCAGTCTATACGCAGCTTTATGTTCTCCTCAGCAACACCTCTCAGCCTCAACACCCAACAACACTCTCCGTATCTAGGGCCCCAAGGCTTGTTTTAAAATGCGGCATTGTTTCTCATGTCCCCCCGCCCCCCTCCCGCCCCAAAAAGGAAGCAAGAATCTTCCTTGATTTAACGTGCTGCCTTTTTAGGACTGGCTAGTCTTGTCTGCTGAATGGATATTAAGAGAGATTTCCTTAAACTTCCTCCTGCTTCGTGCCATAACTCGACTTCATTGAGAAGCATGTTTTTCCCGTTTCTAAGACGGGCTTCCGCTTTGAACTGCTAAACCATCACGGCACACTTTTTCTCCATACTTATTCCTGGAAAACTGAGCTCTCTGCCGGAGTAAAGACGGTTCCCGTCAGAGAAGTGTGGCTCCCTGTCCCAAGGTCAAAGTGTAGAAGAAAGGGAAGATTCCTGTTTCCGAGGGTTCCATTTTGTCAGGTTAGAGATCTAGTCATCCGTGTGGCTGCGGTGGAATCTGCAGTATCTTGCCTCACAGTTTCCTTTTTCTGGCTTAGCAGGGGAGCCGCATTAGCTGAGGTCGCGGCGCTATGGCCCTTGTCAGGATCCCGGTGCTGAGGCAGCCCCTTCCCCCCACCCCCTCTCCTTGTCATTTTGATCGTGCAAACTGGGTGCCAGCTGTGTGAACCCTGCTCCTGGCCGCGAGGATTGCCCCCCCCCTCCCCACGCGACGTGTCCCCAGTTCCTCGGCGTCCCTCACTGCAACCAGCTAGCTCCAGGAAGGGTGCGAGCTGGCTTCCGCTGTCGTCCTTCCTCCTTCCTGTCCAGGCGGGCCCTCCTTTTGCGCTAGTCGGCCCGAAACCTTCTCTCCCGCGCTGCATAGGCTGAAGGAATGCCTCAGCGTTTGCAGCCGCTAGAGGGCGCTCTTCTCCTCTCTTTGGGCCCCTTCAGCGCTTCCAGTGGAAATTTCCGAGGTGGGAAGGGCTTGGGGGTTCTCTGTATCTAGGGGCTCCCGATCCAGCCGATTCAACTAACTGTGGGTTGAAAATATTCGGGAAAAAACGGAAAGTTTCGAAAAGCGACAATTGAACTTGCCACACACCGGCAACCGCTTACATAGCATTCACGTTGCCTTGCATGCCGCGCGTCACCTAGAGATGATTTAAAGTACACAGGAGGACACAGCGAAAGAGAATGTGACAATGACTGTATGGGTATGTTTATGCATAAGTGGAAAATTGTGCTCTAGACTGGAATTCGACACAACATTGTAAAAACGACAACAACGTGGAAGAAAAGTATGTTTGTATGTAAAAAATAAAGTCCTATGTCATTTTGTATAAGAGGCATCAGCATCCATGGATTTTGGCATCTGTGGGGAGTCCTGGAACCAGTGCCCCATGCTTACCAAGGCATGACTGGAAGCCCAGGCTCCTTATCCCAGCCTGTCATGTCCCCACGTGGTGTGAATCCTGCCTGTCCCACACTCCCCTGGTCACTCTCCTCCAGCCCTGCCAGACTGCCCTCTTCTTCTGGAACAGGCCAAGCTGAATGCACGTCATGTCTGACCTCTAGGAATATCCGTTACTTTGTGAGCATGGCTCTGCTTCAGGAAGACGGGCTGCATTGTCACTAGAGAAGACGGGATGGAGGTTCCTTAAAAACCTACAAATGGACTTACCTGATGATCCAGCCTTCCCACGCCTGGGGATATGTCAAGAGAAAACTCTAACTCAAAAAGTCCCATGCACCTCAATGCTCACAGCAGCCCTGTTTGTATTAGCCAGGACGTGGAACTAACCCCAACATCTAACGACTGGTGACTGGATAAAGAAGTCGTTGTCTTTTTATGCCGCGGAATACTACACAGCCGCGAAAAAGGATGGAACCATGCCATTTGCGGCAACATGGTTGGACACAGAGATAGTCATTCTGAGTGAAGTAAGCCAGAAGAGAGAAAAATGCCGCATGACACAACTTCCATGTGAAATCTAAGAAAAAAAGACAGAAATGATCTTAACTGCAAAAGACAAATAGAGCCACAGACATAGAGAAACAAACTTATGGTTACCAGGGAGGGACGGCGGTGGGAAGGGGTAAATATGGGCATCGGAAAATTGCCCGTCTTGGGGAGTGGTGGACATGTTAGCTCTCTTGATTGTGGCGATGGCTTTCTGGGTGTAGACATGTATGAAAATTGATCAAATACTACACGTGAGATGTGTCTAATTGACGGAACAGAACTCGTAGCCCTGTAAAGGTGTTTTAAAACAAAGAGATGGGCTGCATTGTGTCCTATGTTTCTATGTGTCTTCAGGGAGGTCTCAGGGGGGCGGTGCTGGCCTTCCTGCCAACACGATGACATGAAGCCCGAACAATCCCCCAATCGATGGGAAGAAGAGACGAGCCATGGTCACATCTGGACCCCAAGCTTACACGTGGTGCATGGGTGCCATTTATCGCCAATCCAGCGAGGTTCCGGCCAGAGCTAGAGGCCGGGGCAGCGAACCGGGAGCGGCACTAAGGAGCATCGTGGCGCAGAGGCTGGACTGGGGGCCCGCAGGCTCCTCCCAGGAGGAGCCTCAGGGTTTGGGAGGTGGCTAACGTGCCTGCTTCGTGTCACCAGCAAGTGATGCCACCCGTGGAAAATCAGCTGGAATCCTGAGCCGGGTCAGCCGTGGGTGATGCGGTAAAGGCTGCTTGCTAGCAGAGGGGACGCCAGACGGACGGTGAAGCAAGCAACAGGCTGCTGAGCTTCCGGCCTGTGTTTACCGTGCTTTCCGTGTCTCCCTGCATCTCAGGGTCACCCGGAGGAATTCGTGTGGAGTTTAGAGGCCGACGGCCTCTCGGTTCCTCATCAGCCTGGCAAGCCCCCCAGCCCTCTGCGGCCAGACCTCTGCGAGCGTCTTTCCCTTGTTCTAGCAAAACCCTCCCCACCCTCGCCTGCGGCGGGCTTTTGTTTTTTTAATTGATGGCAGTGAGGATACCTTACAGCCTCCTCCGGCCCTTCCTTAGGGCTTCTGCCCTTAGACCACGGCAAGGGGCGGCCCCCCAACCCCCACCCCCGACACCCCCGCGCTGTCCTGGGTCCTGAACTACAGAGGGTCCCTCTGGCCCTGACACTCCCTCTGGCCACGCCCTCTACGGGGTGGAGTCAGCAGGGCCAAGGGGACACGCCCATTGGCTCCACCCCGTGCTCTGGAATCCCAGGACCCCGAATGCCCTGCCCCAGCAGCCCCTGTCCCGCTTGTAGTTTCTGCACCGGCTCTCCCCGGAGTTCAGCATCCCAGGACTCACAGAGAGGCCAACGGGCAGCTGTTGGCATGGAGGTTACGGACAGAGCCCGGATGTGAGGTCTGAGTGTCCCCCTGTGCACATCCAAGGCCCCTTGGGGCATGGGATGGACCCAGCATTGGGCAGAAAAGGGTCAGGCTGGCGGTCAGAGACTGGGAATCGGCTCTCCCCGCACTGTCGCTTTCTTCGCAGGACTCCCCTGAGTCTGGGAATTCTAAAGTTGAGCCTGGACGTGTGTGGCACGTGACAGTGACTTTGCGTGTGTGTGCGCGCGCCTGAGGACGTGTGTGGTTGTGTGTATGTTGTGGGGGTGTGTGTGGTCCATGACTCCGTGTGTGTGTGCGTGGGGATGTAGGCGGAGCAGAGTCAGTGTGTGTGCACGTGTGTTTGTGTATACGTGCATGCATTAGTTTTAAGAATACTAGAAGCTGTCCTTCAGAAGTCTGCAGTAGTAAAAATTGTATGGTGTCCCTCACTGTATAATTCAAACTGAAAATAATCTTCAATCACCAGAAATGTAGTCCCCCCCAGATTCTGATCCCCCCTCCCATACTGATTATGCCCTCATTGTACTGATGAGGAAACTAGCTTAGAGATGTTAAGTGGCTCAGCCCAGGGCATGGAGCTCGCGAGCCCAGGGCCAGGACGCAGTCCAAGCGGTGCGGCTCCAGAGGCCTGGAGCCCTGCTCACGTCCGCGCGTGGCCTCTTGGCCGGGGGAGGTGCGGGGGGTGGGGGTGGGGTGGGGGTGGGGGGAAGAGATCCTGACGGGCCGGGGCCAGCGTGCAGGCTGCCCAAGCCGCGGACTCTGCAAGTCGGGTGGAGAGTACCTGACGGCAGACGAGGGTAAAGGACTGCTCAGAAATCAGATAGGTTCCTAGATCTTCGATGAGTAAGGAGGCTCAGTGCTCATCCTCGATCCCTTTGCTGGTGGCTAAAAGGGAGCAAGGCCCACGAGCGCGCTTCTGGGAGCGGCCTGCCAAAACCTGGAGCAGGGCTGCTCAGGACTGGCTCTGCAGCAGGAGCAGAGGGGGGCAATGTCGCCACCTGGTGGACATCCTTGGTAGTGGCAGTAGGAGGCCTAGCAGCCTGGGTATGGAGGCGGCAGGACGAGGTCCTAGTGGATGATCGTTTTCACATGGCTTAAAAAGCATTGCTTCATAGATTTTATCCACATTGGGGTCTATCCTACGATGGTAAATACGGTCTCCGTTACTCCATCTTAGCTGCATTGATTAATTTTTTTGAGGTTAGTTTTCTCTTCAATGATTTGGAAGCTATATTGTCTTCCAATTAAAATTCCCTCTAAGTTTTAATAAGTCATCTCTAAGTTCATAACTATATATATAATTGGACCAGTATTGCTATAACAGTCTCAAAAACGGGATAATCTATTAGATCTTGTTTCTCAATCATGATACATTTAGCATATTTTACCTCTCTGCTGTTCCCCATTGTGTGCGTGTGTGCGCGTGCGCGGGCTACAGTTCCTGCTTTTTAGACAGTTGCTTTCAGTTTGTTGCATTCGCAATGAAAATATAGGTATAAACATCTTGGATTTAATTGCTCGCTACCGCTATTTAATCCCATGTCTTTCCCATTTTTGAGTTATTTACTTCTTTCCCAATCAAATGGACTCATGATTGGCTAATTTTTTTCCAGCGGTAGACTTGGAACCCATACCAGTCTATACGCAGCTTTATGTTCTCCTCAGCAACACCTCTCAGCCTCAACACCCAACAACACTCTCCGTATCTAGGGCCCCAAGGCTTGTTTTAAAATGCGGCATTGTTTCTCATGTCCCCCCGCCCCCCTCCCGCCCCAAAAAGGAAGCAAGAATCTTCCTTGATTTAACGTGCTGCCTTTTTAGGACTGGCTAGTCTTGTCTGGTGAATGGATATTAAGAGAGATTTCCTTAAACTTCCTCCTGCTTCGTGCCATAACTCGACTTCATTGAGAAGCATGTTTTTCCCGTTTCTAAGACGGGCTTCCGCTTTGAACTGCTAAACCATCACGGCACACTTTTTCTCCATACTTATTCCTGGAAAACTGAGCTCTCTGCCGGAGTAAAGACGGTTCCCGTCAGAGAAGTGTGGCTCCCTGTCCCAAGGTCAAAGTGTAGAAGAAAGGGAAGATTCCTGTTTCCGAGGGTTCCATTTTGTCAGGTTAGAGATCTAGTCATCCGTGTGGCTGCGGTGGAATCTGCAGTATCTTGCCTCACAGTTTCCTTTTTCTGGCTTAGCAGGGGAGCCGCATTAGCTGAGGTCGCGGCGCTATGGCCCTTGTCAGGATCCCGGTGCTGAGGCAGCCCCTTCCCCCCACCCCCTCTCCTTGTCATTTTGATCGTGCAAACTGGGTGCCAGCTGTGTGAACCCTGCTCCTGGCCGCCAGGATTGCCCCCCCCCTCCCCACGCGACGTGTCCCCAGTTCCTCGGCGTCCCTCACTGCAACCAGCTAGCTCCAGGAAGGGTGCGAGCTGGCTTCCGCTGTCGTCCTTCCTCCTTCCTGTCCAGGCGGGCCCTCCTTTTGCGCTAGTCGGCCCGAAACCTTCTCTCCCGCGCTGCATAGGCTGAAGGAATGCCTCAGCGTTTGCAGCCGCTAGAGGGCGCTCTTCTCCTCTCTTTGGGCCCCTTCAGCGCTTCCAGTGGAAATTTCCGAGGTGGGAAGGGCTTGGGGGTTCTCTGTATCTAGGGGCTCCCGATCCAGCCGATTCAACTAACTGTGGGTTGAAAATATTCGGGAAAAAACGGAAAGTTTCGAAAAGCGACAATTGAACTTGCCACACACCGGCAACCGCTTACATAGCATTCACGTTGCCTTGCATGCCGCGCGTCACCTAGAGATGATTTAAAGTACACAGGAGGACACAGCGAAAGAGAATGTGACAATGACTGTATGGGTATGTTTATGCATAAGTGGAAAATTGTGCTCTAGACTGGAATTCGACACAACATTGTAAAAACGACAACAACGTGGAAGAAAAGTATGTTTGTATGTAAAAAATAAAGTCCTATGTCATTTTGTATAAGAGGCATCAGCATCCATGGATTTTGGCATCTGTGGGGAGTCCTGGAACCAGTGCCCCATGCTTACCAAGGCATGACTGGAAGCCCAGGCTCCTTATCCCAGCCTGTCATGTCCCCACGTGGTGTGAATCCTGCCTGTCCCACACTCCCCTGGTCACTCTCCTCCAGCCCTGCCAGACTGCCCTCTTCTTCTGGAACAGGCCAAGCTGAATGCACGTCATGTCTGACCTCTAGGAATATCCGTTACTTTGTGAGCATGGCTCTGCTTCAGGAAGACGGGCTGCATTGTCACTAGAGAAGACGGGATGGAGGTTCCTTAAAAACCTACAAATGGACTTACCTGATGATCCAGCCTTCCCACGCCTGGGGATATGTCAAGAGAAAACTCTAACTCAAAAAGTCCCATGCACCTCAATGCTCACAGCAGCCCTGTTTGTATTAGCCAGGACGTGGAACTAACCCCAACATCTAACGACTGGTGACTGGATAAAGAAGTCGTTGTCTTTTTATGCCGCGGAATACTACACAGCCGCGAAAAAGGATGGAACCATGCCATTTGCGGCAACATGGTTGGACACAGAGATAGTCATTCTGAGTGAAGTAAGCCAGAAGAGAGAAAAATGCCGCATGACACAACTTCCATGTGAAATCTAAGAAAAAAAGACAGAAATGATCTTAACTGCAAAAGACAAATAGAGCCACAGACATAGAGAAACAAACTTATGGTTACCAGGGAGGGACGGCGGTGGGAAGGGGTAAATATGGGCATCGGAAAATTGCCCGTCTTGGGGAGTGGTGGACATGTTAGCTCTCTTGATTGTGGCGATGGCTTTCTGGGTGTAGACATGTATGAAAATTGATCAAATACTACACGTGAGATGTGTCTAATTGACGGAACAGAACTCGTAGCCCTGTAAAGGTGTTTTAAAACAAAGAGATGGGCTGCATTGTGTCCTATGTTTCTATGTGTCTTCAGGGAGGTCTCAGGGGGGCGGTGCTGGCCTTCCTGCCAACACGATGACATGAAGCCCGAACAATCCCCCAATCGATGGGAAGAAGAGACGAGCCATGGTCACATCTGGACCCCAAGCTTACACGTGGTGCATGGGTGCCATTTATCGCCAATCCAGCGAGGTTCCGGCCAGAGCTAGAGGCCGGGGCAGCGAACCGGGAGCGGCACTAAGGAGCATCGTGGCGCAGAGGCTGGACTGGGGGCCCGCAGGCTCCTCCCAGGAGGAGCCTCAGGGTTTGGGAGGTGGCTAACGTGCCTGCTTCGTGTCACCAGCAAGTGATGCCACCCGTGGAAAATCAGCTGGAATCCTGAGCCGGGTCAGCCGTGGGTGATGCGGTAAAGGCTGCTTGCTAGCAGAGGGGACGCCAGACGGACGGTGAAGCAAGCAACAGGCTGCTGAGCTTCCGGCCTGTGTTTACCGTGCTTTCCGTGTCTCCCTGCATCTCAGGGTCACCCGGAGGAATTCGTGTGGAGTTTAGAGGCCGACGGCCTCTCGGTTCCTCATCAGCCTGGCAAGCCCCCCAGCCCTCTGCGGCCAGACCTCTGCGAGCGTCTTTCCCTTGTTCTAGCAAAACCCTCCCCACCCTCGCCTGCGGCGGGCTTTTGTTTTTTTAATTGATGGCAGTGAGGATACCTTACAGCCTCCTCCGGCCCTTCCTTAGGGCTTCTGCCCTTAGACCACGGCAAGGGGCGGCCCCCCAACCCCCACCCCCGACACCCCCGCGCTGTCCTGGGTCCTGAACTACAGAGGGTCCCTCTGGCCCTGACACTCCCTCTGGCCACGCCCTCTACGGGGTGGAGTCAGCAGGGCCAAGGGGACACGCCCATTGGCTCCACCCCGTGCTCTGGAATCCCAGGACCCCGAATGCCCTGCCCCAGCAGCCCCTGTCCCGCTTGTAGTTTCTGCACCGGCTCTCCCCGGAGTTCAGCATCCCAGGACTCACAGAGAGGCCAACGGGCAGCTGTTGGCATGGAGGTTACGGACAGAGCCCGGATGTGAGGTCTGAGTGTCCCCCTGTGCACATCCAAGGCCCCTTGGGGCATGGGATGGACCCAGCATTGGGCAGAAAAGGGTCAGGCTGGCGGTCAGAGACTGGGAATCGGCTCTCCCCGCACTGTCGCTTTCTTCGCAGGACTCCCCTGAGTCTGGGAATTCTAAAGTTGAGCCTGGACGTGTGTGGCACGTGGCAGTGACTTTGCGTGTGTGTGCGCGCGCCTGAGGACGTGTGTGGTTGTGTGTATGTTGTGGGGGTGTGCGTGGTCCATGACTCCGTGTGTGTGTGCGTGGGGATGTAGGCGGAGCAGAGTCAGTGTGTGTGCACGTGTGTTTGTGTGTACGTGCATGCATTAGTTTTAAGAATACTAGAAGCTGTCCTTCAGAAGTCTGCAGTAGTAAAAATTGTATGGTGTCCCTCACTGTATAATTCAAACTGAAAATAATCTTCAATCACCAGAAATGTAGTCCCCCCCAGATTCTGATCCCCCCTCCCATACTGATTATGCCCTCATTGTACTGATGAGGAAACTAGCTTAGAGATGTTAAGTGGCTCAGCCCAGGGCATGGAGCTCACGAGCCCAGGGCCAGGACGCAGTCCAAGCGGCGCGGCTCCAGAGGCCTGGAGCCCTGCTCACGACCGCGCGTGGCCTCTTGGCCGGGGGGGTGCGGGGGGTGGGGGTGGGGTGGGGGTGGGGGGAAGAGATCCTGACGGGCCGGGGCCAGCGTGCAGGCTGCCCAAGCCGCGGACTCTGCAAGTCGGGTGGAGAGTACCTGACGGCAGACGAGGGTAAAGGACTGCTCAGAAATCAGATAGGTTCCTAGATCTTCGATGAGTAAGGAGGCTCAGTGCTCATCCTCGATCCCTTTGCTGGTGGCTAAAAGGGAGCAAGGCCCACGAGCGCGCTTCTGGGAGCGGCCTGCCAAAACCTGGAGCAGGGCTGCTCAGGACTGGCTCTGCAGCAGGAGCAGAGGGGGGCAATGTCGCCACCTGGTGGACATCCTTGGTAGTGGCAGTAGGAGGCCTAGCAGCCTGGGTATGGAGGCGGCAGGACGAGGTCCTAGTGGATGATCGTTTTCACATGGCTTAAAAAGCATTGCTTCATAGATTTTATCCACATTGGGGTCTATCCTACGATGGTAAATACGGTCTCCGTTACTCCATCTTAGCTGCATTGATTAATTTTTTTGAGGTTAGTTTTCTCTTCAATGATTTGGAAGCTATATTGTCTTCCAATTAAAATTCCCTCTAAGTTTTAATAAGTCATCTCTAAGTTCATAACTATATATATAATTGGACCAGTATTGCTATAACAGTCTCAAAAACGGGATAATCTATTAGATCTTGTTTCTCAATCATGATACATTTAGCATATTTTACCTCTCTGCTGTTCCCCATTGTGTGCGTGTGTGCGCGTGCGCGGGCTACAGTTCCTGCTTTTTAGACAGTTGCTTTCAGTTTGTTGCATTCGCAATGAAAATATAGGTATAAACATCTTGGATTTAATTGCTCGCTACCGCTATTTAATCCCATGTCTTTCCCATTTTTGAGTTATTTACTTCTTTCCCAATCAAATGGACTCATGATTGGCTAATTTTTTTCCAGCGGTAGACTTGGAACCCATACCAGTCTATACGCAGCTTTATGTTCTCCTCAGCAACACCTCTCAGCCTCAACACCCAACAACACTCTCCGTATCTAGGGCCCCAAGGCTTGTTTTAAAATGCGGCATTGTTTCTCATGTCCCCCCGCCCCCCTCCCGCCCCAAAAAGGAAGCAAGAATCTTCCTTGATTTAACGTGCTGCCTTTTTAGGACTGGCTAGTCTTGTCTGCTGAATGGATATTAAGAGAGATTTCCTTAAACTTCCTCCTGCTTCGTGCCATAACTCGACTTCATTGAGAAGCATGTTTTTCCCGTTTCTAAGACGGGCTTCCGCTTTGAACTGCTAAACCATCACGGCACACTTTTTCTCCATACTTATTCCTGGAAAACTGAGCTCTCTGCCGGAGTAAAGACGGTTCCCGTCAGAGAAGTGTGGCTCCCTGTCCCAAGGTCAAAGTGTAGAAGAAAGGGAAGATTCCTGTTTCCGAGGGTTCCATTTTGTCAGGTTAGAGATCTAGTCATCCGTGTGGCTGCGGTGGAATCTGCAGTATCTTGCCTCACAGTTTCCTTTTTCTGGCTTAGCAGGGGAGCCGCATTAGCTGAGGTCGCGGCGCTATGGCCCTTGTCAGGATCCCGGTGCTGAGGCAGCCCCTTCCCCCCACCCCCTCTCCTTGTCATTTTGATCGTGCAAACTGGGTGCCAGCTGTGTGAACCCTGCTCCTGGCCGCCAGGATTGCCCCCCCCCCCTCCCCACGCGACGTGTCCCCAGTTCCTCGGCGTCCCTCACTGCAACCAGCTAGCTCCAGGAAGGGTGCGAGCTGGCTTCCGCTGTCGTCCTTCCTCCTTCCTGTCCAGGCGGGCCCTCCTTTTGCGCTAGTCGGCCCGAAACCTTCTCTCCCGCGCTGCATAGGCTGAAGGAATGCCTCAGCGTTTGCAGCCGCTAGAGGGCGCTCTTCTCCTCTCTTTGGGCCCCTTCAGCGCTTCCAGTGGAAATTTCCGAGGTGGGAAGGGCTTGGGGGTTCTCTGTATCTAGGGGCTCCCGATCCAGCCGATTCAACTAACTGTGGGTTGAAAATATTCGGGAAAAAACGGAAAGTTTCGAAAAGCGACAATTGAACTTGCCACACACCGGCAACCGCTTACATAGCATTCACGTTGCCTTGCATGCCGCGCGTCACCTAGAGATGATTTAAAGTACACAGGAGGACACAGCGAAAGAGAATGTGACAATGACTGTATGGGTATGTTTATGCATAAGTGGAAAATTGTGCTCTAGACTGGAATTCGACACAACATTGTAAAAACGACAACAACGTGGAAGAAAAGTATGTTTGTATGTAAAAAATAAAGTCCTATGTCATTTTGTATAAGAGGCATCAGCATCCATGGATTTTGGCATCTGTGGGGAGTCCTGGAACCAGTGCCCCATGCTTACCAAGGCATGACTGGAAGCCCAGGCTCCTTATCCCAGCCTGTCATGTCCCCACGTGGTGTGAATCCTGCCTGTCCCACACTCCCCTGGTCACTCTCCTCCAGCCCTGCCAGACTGCCCTCTTCTTCTGGAACAGGCCAAGCTGAATGCACGTCATGTCTGACCTCTAGGAATATCCGTTACTTTGTGAGCATGGCTCTGCTTCAGGAAGACGGGCTGCATTGTCACTAGAGAAGACGGGATGGAGGTTCCTTAAAAACCTACAAATGGACTTACCTGATGATCCAGCCTTCCCACGCCTGGGGATATGTCAAGAGAAAACTCTAACTCAAAAAGTCCCATGCACCTCAATGCTCACAGCAGCCCTGTTTGTATTAGCCAGGACGTGGAACTAACCCCAACATCTAACGACTGGTGACTGGATAAAGAAGTCGTTGTCTTTTTATGCCGCGGAATACTACACAGCCGCGAAAAAGGATGGAACCATGCCATTTGCGGCAACATGGTTGGACACAGAGATAGTCATTCTGAGTGAAGTAAGCCAGAAGAGAGAAAAATGCCGCATGACACAACTTCCATGTGAAATCTAAGAAAAAAAGACAGAAATGATCTTAACTGCAAAAGACAAATAGAGCCACAGACATAGAGAAACAAACTTATGGTTACCAGGGAGGGACGGCGGTGGGAAGGGGTAAATATGGGCATCGGAAAATTGCCCGTCTTGGGGAGTGGTGGACATGTTAGCTCTCTTGATTGTGGCGATGGCTTTCTGGGTGTAGACATGTATGAAAATTGATCAAATACTACACGTGAGATGTGTCTAATTGACGGAACAGAACTCGTAGCCCTGTAAAGGTGTTTTAAAACAAAGAGATGGGCTGCATTGTGTCCTATGTTTCTATGTGTCTTCAGGGAGGTCTCAGGGGGGCGGTGCTGGCCTTCCTGCCAACACGATGACATGAAGCCCGAACAATCCCCCAATCGATGGGAAGAAGAGACGAGCCATGGTCACATCTGGACCCCAAGCTTACACGTGGTGCATGGGTGCCATTTATCGCCAATCCAGCGAGGTTCCGGCCAGAGCTAGAGGCCGGGGCAGCGAACCGGGAGCGGCACTAAGGAGCATCGTGGCGCAGAGGCTGGACTGGGGGCCCGCAGGCTCCTCCCAGGAGGAGCCTCAGGGTTTGGGAGGTGGCTAACGTGCCTGCTTCGTGTCACCAGCAAGTGATGCCACCCGTGGAAAATCAGCTGGAATCCTGAGCCGGGTCAGCCGTGGGTGATGCGGTAAAGGCTGCTTGCTAGCAGAGGGGACGCCAGACGGACGGTGAAGCAAGCAACAGGCTGCTGAGCTTCCGGCCTGTGTTTACCGTGCTTTCCGTGTCTCCCTGCATCTCAGGGTCACCCGGAGGAATTCGTGTGGAGTTTAGAGGCCGACGGCCTCTCGGTTCCTCATCAGCCTGGCAAGCCCCCCAGCCCTCTGCGGCCAGACCTCTGCGAGCGTCTTTCCCTTGTTCTAGCAAAACCCTCCCCACCCTCGCCTGCGGCGGGCTTTTGTTTTTTTAATGGATGGCAGTGAGGATACCTTACAGCCTCCTCCGGCCCTTCCTTAGGGCTTCTGCCCTTAGACCACGGCAAGGGGCGGCCCCCCAACCCCCACCCCCGACACCCCCGCGCTGTCCTGGGTCCTGAACTACAGAGGGTCCCTCTGGCCCTGACACTCCCTCTGGCCACGCCCTCTACGGGGTGGAGTCAGCAGGGCCAAGGGGACACGCCCATTGGCTCCACCCCGTGCTCTGGAATCCCAGGACCCCGAATGCCCTGCCCCAGCAGCCCCTGTCCCGCTTGTAGTTTCTGCACCGGCTCTCCCCGGAGTTCAGCATCCCAGGACTCACAGAGAGGCCAACGGGCAGCTGTTGGCATGGAGGTTACGGACAGAGCCCGGATGTGAGGTCTGAGTGTCCCCCTGTGCACATCCAAGGCCCCTTGGGGCATGGGATGGACCCAGCATTGGGCAGAAAAGGGTCAGGCTGGCGGTCAGAGACTGGGAATCGGCTCTCCCCGCACTGTCGCTTTCTTCGCAGGACTCCCCTGAGTCTGGGAATTCTAAAGTTGAGCCTGGACGTGTGTGGCACGTGGCAGTGACTTTGCGTGTGTGTGCGCGCGCCTGAGGACGTGTGTGGTTGTGTGTATGTTGTGGGGGTGTGCGTGGTCCATGACTCCGTGTGTGTGTGCGTGGGGATGTAGGCGGAGCAGAGTCAGTGTGTGTGCACGTGTGTTTGTGTGTACGTGCATGCATTAGTTTTAAGAATACTAGAAGCTGTCCTTCAGAAGTCTGCAGTAGTAAAAATTGTATGGTGTCCCTCACTGTATAATTCAAACTGAAAATAATCTTCAATCACCAGAAATGTAGTCCCCCCCAGATTCTGATCCCCCCTCCCATACCGATTATGCCCTCATTGTACTGATGAGGAAACTAGCTTAGAGATGTTAAGTGGCTCAGCCCAGGGCATGGAGCTCGCGAGCCCAGGGCCAGGACGCAGTCCAAGCGGCGCGGCTCCAGAGGCCTGGAGCCCTGCTCACGACCGCGCGTGGCCTCTTGGCCGGGGGGGTGCGGGGGGTGGGGGTGGGGTGGGGGTGGGGGGAAGAGATCCTGACGGGCCGGGGCCAGCGTGCAGGCTGCCCAAGCCGCGGACTCTGCAAGTCGGGTGGAGAGTACCTGACGGCAGACGAGGGTAAAGGACTGCTCAGAAATCAGATAGGTTCCTAGATCTTCGATGAGTAAGGAGGCTCAGTGCTCATCCTCGATCCCTTTGCTGGTGGCTAAAAGGGAGCAAGGCCCACGAGCGCGCTTCTGGGAGCGGCCTGCCAAAACCTGGAGCAGGGCTGCTCAGGACTGGCTCTGCAGCAGGAGCAGAGGGGGGCAATGTCGCCACCTGGTGGACATCCTTGGTAGTGGCAGTAGGAGGCCTAGCAGCCTGGGTATGGAGGCGGCAGGACGAGGTCCTAGTGGATGATCGTTTTCACATGGCTTAAAAAGCATTGCTTCATAGATTTTATCCACATTGGGGTCTATCCTACGATGGTAAATACGGTCTCCGTTACTCCATCTTAGCTGCATTGATTAATTTTTTTGAGGTTAGTTTTCTCTTCAATGATTTGGAAGCTATATTGTCTTCCAATTAAAATTCCCTCTAAGTTTTAATAAGTCATCTCTAAGTTCATAACTATATATATAATTGGACCAGTATTGCTATAACAGTCTCAAAAACGGGATAATCTATTAGATCTTGTTTCTCAATCATGATACATTTAGCATATTTTACCTCTCTGCTGTTCCCCATTGTGTGCGTGTGTGCGCGTGCGCGGGCTACAGTTCCTGCTTTTTAGACAGTTGCTTTCAGTTTGTTGCATTCGCAATGAAAATATAGGTATAAACATCTTGGATTTAATTGCTCGCTACCGCTATTTAATCCCATGTCTTTCCCATTTTTGAGTTATTTACTTCTTTCCCAATCAAATGGACTCATGATTGGCTAATTTTTTTCCAGCGGTAGACTTGGAACCCATACCAGTCTATACGCAGCTTTATGTTCTCCTCAGCAACACCTCTCAGCCTCAACACCCAACAACACTCTCCGTATCTAGGGCCCCAAGGCTTGTTTTAAAATGCGGCATTGTTTCTCATGTCCCCCCGCCCCCCTCCCGCCCCAAAAAGGAAGCAAGAATCTTCCTTGATTTAACGTGCTGCCTTTTTAGGACTGGCTAGTCTTGTCTGGTGAATGGATATTAAGAGAGATTTCCTTAAACTTCCTCCTGCTTCGTGCCATAACTCGACTTCATTGAGAAGCATGTTTTTCCCGTTTCTAAGACGGGCTTCCGCTTTGAACTGCTAAACCATCACGGCACACTTTTTCTCCATACTTATTCCTGGAAAACTGAGCTCTCTGCCGGAGTAAAGACGGTTCCCGTCAGAGAAGTGTGGCTCCCTGTCCCAAGGTCAAAGTGTAGAAGAAAGGGAAGATTCCTGTTTCCGAGGGTTCCATTTTGTCAGGTTAGAGATCTAGTCATCCGTGTGGCTGCGGTGGAATCTGCAGTATCTTGCCTCACAGTTTCCTTTTTCTGGCTTAGCAGGGGAGCCGCATTAGCTGAGGTCGCGGCGCTATGGCCCTTGTCAGGATCCCGGTGCTGAGGCAGCCCCTTCCCCCCACCCCCTCTCCTTGTCATTTTGATCGTGCAAACTGGGTGCCAGCTGTGTGAACCCTGCTCCTGGCCGCCAGGATTGCCCCCCCCCTCCCCACGCGACGTGTCCCCAGTTCCTCGGCGTCCCTCACTGCAACCAGCTAGCTCCAGGAAGGGTGCGAGCTGGCTTCCGCTGTCGTCCTTCCTCCTTCCTGTCCAGGCGGGCCCTCCTTTTGCGCTAGTCGGCCCGAAACCTTCTCTCCCGCGCTGCATAGGCTGAAGGAATGCCTCAGCGTTTGCAGCCGCTAGAGGGCGCTCTTCTCCTCTCTTTGGGCCCCTTCAGCGCTTCCAGTGGAAATTTCCGAGGTGGGAAGGGCTTGGGGGTTCTCTGTATCTAGGGGCTCCCGATCCAGCCGATTCAACTAACTGTGGGTTGAAAATATTCGGGAAAAAACGGAAAGTTTCGAAAAGCGACAATTGAACTTGCCACACACCGGCAACCGCTTACATAGCATTCACGTTGCCTTGCATGCCGCGCGTCACCTAGAGATGATTTAAAGTACACAGGAGGACACAGCGAAAGAGAATGTGACAATGACTGTATGGGTATGTTTATGCATAAGTGGAAAATTGTGCTCTAGACTGGAATTCGACACAACATTGTAAAAACGACAACAACGTGGAAGAAAAGTATGTTTGTATGTAAAAAATAAAGTCCTATGTCATTTTGTATAAGAGGCATCAGCATCCATGGATTTTGGCATCTGTGGGGAGTCCTGGAACCAGTGCCCCATGCTTACCAAGGCATGACTGGAAGCCCAGGCTCCTTATCCCAGCCTGTCATGTCCCCACGTGGTGTGAATCCTGCCTGTCCCACACTCCCCTGGTCACTCTCCTCCAGCCCTGCCAGACTGCCCTCTTCTTCTGGAACAGGCCAAGCTGAATGCACGTCACGTCTGACCTCTAGGAATATCCGTTACTTTGTGAGCATGGCTCTGCTTCAGGAAGACGGGCTGCATTGTCACTAGAGAAGACGGGATGGAGGTTCCTTAAAAACCTACAAATGGACTTACCTGATGATCCAGCCTTCCCACGCCTGGGGATATGTCAAGAGAAAACTCTAACTCAAAAAGTCCCATGCACCTCAATGCTCACAGCAGCCCTGTTTGTATTAGCCAGGACGTGGAACTAACCCCAACATCTAACGACTGGTGACTGGATAAAGAAGTCGTTGTCTTTTTATGCCGCGGAATACTACACAGCCGCGAAAAAGGATGGAACCATGCCATTTGCGGCAACATGGTTGGACACAGAGATAGTCATTCTGAGTGAAGTAAGCCAGAAGAGAGAAAAATGCCGCATGACACAACTTCCATGTGAAATCTAAGAAAAAAAGACAGAAATGATCTTAACTGCAAAAGACAAATAGAGCCACAGACATAGAGAAACAAACTTATGGTTACCAGGGAGGGACGGCGGTGGGAAGGGGTAAATATGGGAATCGGAAAATTGCCCGTCTTGGGGAGTGGTGGACATGTTAGCTCTCTTGATTGTGGCGATGGCTTTCTGGGTGTAGACATGTATGAAAATTGATCAAATACTACACGTGAGATGTGTCTAATTGACGGAACAGAACTCGTAGCCCTGTAAAGGTGTTTTAAAACAAAGAGATGGGCTGCATTGTGTCCTATGTTTCTATGTGTCTTCAGGGAGGTCTCAGGGGGGCGGTGCTGGCCTTCCTGCCAACACGATGACATGAAGCCCGAACAATCCCCCAATCGATGGGAAGAAGAGACGAGCCATGGTCACATCTGGACCCCAAGCTTACACGTGGTGCATGGGTGCCATTTATCGCCAATCCAGCGAGGTTCCGGCCAGAGCTAGAGGCCGGGGCAGCGAACCGGGAGCGGCACTAAGGAGCATCGTGGCGCAGAGGCTGGACTGGGGGCCCGCAGGCTCCTCCCAGGAGGAGCCTCAGGGTTTGGGAGGTGGCTAACGTGCCTGCTTCGTGTCACCAGCAAGTGATGCCACCCGTGGAAAATCAGCTGGAATCCTGAGCCGGGTCAGCCGTGGGTGATGCGGTAAAGGCTGCTTGCTAGCAGAGGGGACGCCAGACGGACGGTGAAGCAAGCAACAGGCTGCTGAGCTTCCGGCCTGTGTTTACCGTGCTTTCCGTGTCTCCCTGCATCTCAGGGTCACCCGGAGGAATTCGTGTGGAGTTTAGAGGCCGACGGCCTCTCGGTTCCTCATCAGCCTGGCAAGCCCCCCAGCCCTCTGCGGCCAGACCTCTGCGAGCGTCTTTCCCTTGTTCTAGCAAAACCCTCCCCACCCTCGCCTGCGGCGGGCTTTTGTTTTTTTAATTGATGGCAGTGAGGATACCTTACAGCCTCCTCCGGCCCTTCCTTAGGGCTTCTGCCCTTAGACCACGGCAAGGGGCGGCCCCCCAACCCCCACCCCCGACACCCCCGCGCTGTCCTGGGTCCTGAACTACAGAGGGTCCCTCTGGCCCTGACACTCCCTCTGGCCACGCCCTCTACGGGGTGGAGTCAGCAGGGCCAAGGGGACACGCCCATTGGCTCCACCCCGTGCTCTGGAATCCCAGGACCCCGAATGCCCTGCCCCAGCAGCCCCTGACCCGCTTGTAGTTTCTGCACCGGCTCTCCCCGGAGTTCAGCATCCCAGGACTCACAGAGAGGCCAACGGGCAGCTGTTGGCATGGAGGTTACGGACAGAGCCCGGATGTGAGGTCTGAGTGTCCCCCTGTGCACATCCAAGGCCCCTTGGGGCATGGGATGGACCCAGCATTGGGAAGAAAAGGGTCAGGCTGGCGGTCAGAGACTGGGAATCGGCTCTCCCCGCACTGTCGCTTTCTTCGCAGGACTCCCCTGAGACTGGGAATTCTAAAGTTGAGCCTGGACGTGTGTGGCACGTGACAGTGACTTTGCGTGTGTGTGCGCGCGCCTGAGGACGTGTGTGGTTGTGTGTATGTTGTGGGGGTGTGCGTGGTCCATGACTCCGTGTGTGTGTGCGTGGGGATGTAGGCGGAGCAGAGTCAGTGTGTGTGCACGTGTGTTTGTGTGTACGTGCATGCATTAGTTTTAAGAATACTAGAAGCTGTCCTTCAGAAGTCTGCAGTAGTAAAAATTGTATGGTGTCCCTCACTGTATAATTCAAACTGAAAATAATCTTCAATCACCAGAAATGTAGTCCCCCCCAGATTCTGATCCCCCCTCCCATACTGATTATGCCCTCATTGTACTGATGAGGAAACTAGCTTAGAGATGTTAAGTGGCTCAGCCCAGGGCATGGAGCTCGCGAGCCCAGGGCCAGGACGCAGTCCAAGCGGCGCGGCTCCAGAGGCCTGGAGCCCTGCTCACGACCGCGCGTGGCCTCTTGGCCGGGGGAGGTGCGGGGGGTGGGGGTGGGGTGGGGGTGGGGGGAAGAGATCCTGACGGGCCGGGGCCAGCGTGCAGGCTGCCCAAGCCGCGGACTCTGCAAGTCGGGTGGAGAGTACCTGACGGCAGACGAGGGTAAAGGACTGCTCAGAAATCAGATAGGTTCCTAGATCTTCGATGAGTAAGGAGGCTCAGTGCTCATCCTCGATCCCTTTGCTGGTGGCTAAAAGGGAGCAAGGCCCACGAGCGCGCTTCTGGGAGCGGCCTGCCAAAACCTGGAGCAGGGCTGCTCAGGACTGGCTCTGCAGCAGGAGCAGAGGGGGGCAATGTCGCCACCTGGTGGACATCCTTGGTAGTGGCAGTAGGAGGCCTAGCAGCCTGGGTATGGAGGCGGCAGGACGAGGTCCTAGTGGATGATCGTTTTCACATGGCTTAAAAAGCATTGCTTCATAGATTTTATCCACATTGGGGTCTATCCTACGATGGTAAATACGGTCTCCGTTACTCCATCTTAGCTGCATTGATTAATTTTTTTGAGGTTAGTTTTCTCTTCAATGATTTGGAAGCTATATTGTCTTCCAATTAAAATTCCCTCTAAGTTTTAATAAGTCATCTCTAAGTTCATAACTATATATATAATTGGACCAGTATTGCTATAACAGTCTCAAAAACGGGATAATCTATTAGATCTTGTTTCTCAATCATGATACATTTAGCATATTTTACCTCTCTGCTGTTCCCCATTGTGTGCGTGTGTGCGCGTGCGCGGGCTACAGTTCCTGCTTTTTAGACAGTTGCTTTCAGTTTGTTGCATTCGCAATGAAAATATAGGTATAAACATCTTGGATTTAATTGCTCGCTACCGCTATTTAATCCCATGTCTTTCCCATTTTTGAGTTATTTACTTCTTTCCCAATCAAATGGACTCATGATTGGCTAATTTTTTTCCAGCGGTAGACTTGGAACCCATACCAGTCTATACGCAGCTTTATGTTCTCCTCAGCAACACCTCTCAGCCTCAACACCCAACAACACTCTCCGTATCTAGGGCCCCAAGGCTTGTTTTAAAATGCGGCATTGTTTCTCATGTCCCCCCGCCCCCCTCCCGCCCCAAAAAGGAAGCAAGAATCTTCCTTGATTTAACGTGCTGCCTTTTTAGGACTGGCTAGTCTTGTCTGGTGAATGGATATTAAGAGAGATTTCCTTAAACTTCCTCCTGCTTCGTGCCATAACTCGACTTCATTGAGAAGCATGTTTTTCCCGTTTCTAAGACGGGCTTCCGCTTTGAACTGCTAAACCATCACGGCACACTTTTTCTCCATACTTATTCCTGGAAAACTGAGCTCTCTGCCGGAGTAAAGACGGTTCCCGTCAGAGAAGTGTGGCTCCCTGTCCCAAGGTCAAAGTGTAGAAGAAAGGGAAGATTCCTGTTTCCGAGGGTTCCATTTTGTCAGGTTAGAGATCTAGTCATCCGTGTGGCTGCGGTGGAATCTGCAGTATCTTGCCTCACAGTTTCCTTTTTCTGGCTTAGCAGGGGAGCCGCATTAGCTGAGGTCGCGGCGCTATGGCCCTTGTCAGGATCCCGGTGCTGAGGCAGCCCCTTCCCCCCACCCCCTCTCCTTGTCATTTTGATCGTGCAAACTGGGTGCCAGCTGTGTGAACCCTGCTCCTGGCCGCCAGGATTGCCCCCCCCCCTCCCCACGCGACGTGTCCCCAGTTCCTCGGCGTCCCTCACTGCAACCAGCTAGCTCCAGGAAGGGTGCGAGCTGGCTTCCGCTGTCGTCCTTCCTCCTTCCTGTCCAGGCGGGCCCTCCTTTTGCGCTAGTCGGCCCGAAACCTTCTCTCCCGCGCTGCATAGCCTGAAGGAATGCCTCAGCATTTGCAGCCGCTAGAGGGCGCTCTTCTCCTCTCTTTGGGCCCCTTCAGCGCTTCCAGTGGAAATTTCCGAGGTGGGAAGGGCTTGGGGGTTCTCTGTATCTAGGGGCTCCCGATCCAGCCGATTCAACTAACTGTGGGTTGAAAATATTCGGGAAAAAACGGAAAGTTTCGAAAAGCGACAATTGAACTTGCCACACACCGGCAACCGCTTACATAGCATTCACGTTGCCTTGCATGCCGCGCGTCACCTAGAGATGATTTAAAGTACACAGGAGGACACAGCGAAAGAGAATGTGACAATGACTGTATGGGTATGTTTATGCATAAGTGGAAAATTGTGCTCTAGACTGGAATTCGACACAACATTGTAAAAACGACAACAACGTGGAAGAAAAGTATGTTTGTATGTAAAAAATAAAGTCCTATGTCATTTTGTATAAGAGGCATCAGCATCCATGGATTTTGGCATCTGTGGGGAGTCCTGGAACCAGTGCCCCATGCTTACCAAGGCATGACTGGAAGCCCAGGCTCCTTATCCCAGCCTGTCATGTCCCCACGTGGTGTGAATCCTGCCTGTCCCACACTCCCCTGGTCACTCTCCTCCAGCCCTGCCAGACTGCCCTCTTCTTCTGGAACAGGCCAAGCTGAATGCACGTCATGTCTGACCTCTAGGAATATCCGTTACTTTGTGAGCATGGCTCTGCTTCAGGAAGACGGGCTGCATTGTCACTAGAGAAGACGGGATGGAGGTTCCTTAAAAACCTACAAATGGACTTACCTGATGATCCAGCCTTCCCACGCCTGGGGATATGTCAAGAGAAAACTCTAACTCAAAAAGTCCCATGCACCTCAATGCTCACAGCAGCCCTATTTGTATTAGCCAGGACGTGGAACTAACCCCAACATCTAACGACTGGTGACTGGATAAAGAAGTCGTTGTCTTTTTATGCCGCGGAATACTACACAGCCGCGAAAAAGGATGGAACCATGCCATTTGCGGCAACATGGTTGGACACAGAGATAGTCATTCTGAGTGAAGTAAGCCAGAAGAGAGAAAAATGCCGCATGACACAACTTCCATGTGAAATCTAAGAAAAAAAGACAGAAATGATCTTAACTGCAAAAGACAAATAGAGCCACAGACATAGAGAAACAAACTTATGGTTACCAGGGAGGGACGGCGGTGGGAAGGGGTAAATATGGGCATCGGAAAATTGCCCGTCTTGGGGAGTGGTGGACATGTTAGCTCTCTTGATTGTGGCGATGGCTTTCTGGGTGTAGACATGTATGAAAATTGATCAAATACTACACGTGAGATGTGTCTAATTGACGGAACAGAACTCGTAGCCCTGTAAAGGTGTTTTAAAACAAAGAGATGGGCTGCATTGTGTCCTATGTTTCTATGTGTCTTCAGGGAGGTCTCAGGGGGGCGGTGCTGGCTTTCCTGCCAACACGATGACATGAAGCCCGAACAATCCCCCAATCGATGGGAAGAAGAGACGAGCCATGGTCACATCTGGACCCCAAGCTTACACGTGGTGCATGGGTGCCATTTATCGCCAATCCAGCGAGGTTCCGGCCAGAGCTAGAGGCCGGGGCAGCGAACCGGGAGCGGCACTAAGGAGCATCGTGGCGCAGAGGCTGGACTGGGGGCCCGCAGGCTCCTCCCAGGAGGAGCCTCAGGGTTTGGGAGGTGGCTAACGTGCCTGCTTCGTGTCACCAGCAAGTGATGCCACCCGTGGAAAATCAGCTGGAATCCTGAGCCGGGTCAGCCGTGGGTGATGCGGTAAAGGCTGCTTGCTAGCAGAGGGGACGCCAGACGGACGGTGAAGCAAGCAACAGGCTGCTGAGCTTCCGGCCTGTGTTTACCGTGCTTTCCGTGTCTCCCTGCATCTCAGGGTCACCCGGAGGAATTCGTGTGGAGTTTAGAGGCCGACGGCCTCTCGGTTCCTCATCAGCCTGGCAAGCCCCCCAGCCCTCTGCGGCCAGACCTCTGCGAGCGTCTTTCCCTTGTTCTAGCAAAACCCTCCCCACCCTCGCCTGCGGCGGGCTTTTGTTTTTTTAATTGATGGCAGTGAGGATACCTTACAGCCTCCTCCGGCCCTTCCTTAGGGCTTCTGCCCTTAGACCACGGCAAGGGGCGGCCCCCCAACCCCCACCCCCGACACCCCCGCGCTGTCCTGGGTCCTGAACTACAGAGGGTCCCTCTGGCCCTGACACTCCCTCTGGCCACGCCCTCTACGGGGTGGAGTCAGCAGGGCCAAGGGGACACGCCCATTGGCTCCACCCCGTGCTCTGGAATCCCAGGACCCCGAATGCCCTGCCCCAGCAGCCCCTGACCCGCTTGTAGTTTCTGCACCGGCTCTCCCCGGAGTTCAGCATCCCAGGACTCACAGAGAGGCCAACGGGCAGCTGTTGGCATGGAGGTTACGGACAGAGCCCGGATGTGAGGTCTGAGTGTCCCCCTGTGCACATCCAAGGCCCCTTGGGGCATGGGATGGACCCAGCATTGGGAAGAAAAGGGTCAGGCTGGCGGTCAGAGACTGGGAATCGGCTCTCCCCGCACTGTAGCTTTCTTCGCAGGACTCCCCTGAGTCTGGGAATTCTAAAGTTGAGCCTGGACGTGTGTGGCACGTGACAGTGACTTTGCGTGTGTGTGCGCGCGCCTGAGGACGTGTGTGGTTGTGTGTATGTTGTGGGGGTGTGCGTGGTCCATGACTCCGTGTGTGTGTGCGTGGGGATGTAGGCGGAGCAGAGTCAGTGTGTGTGCACGTGTGTTTGTGTGTACGTGCATGCATTAGTTTTAAGAATACTAGAAGCTGTCCTTCAGAAGTCTGCAGTAGTAAAAATTGTATGGTGTCCCTCACTGTATAATTCAAACTGAAAATAATCTTCAATCACCAGAAATGTAGTCCCCCCCAGATTCTGATCCCCCCTCCCATACTGATTATGCCCTCATTGTACTGATGAGGAAACTAGCTTAGAGATGTTAAGTGGCTCAGCCCAGGGCATGGAGCTCGCGAGCCCAGGGCCAGGACGCAGTCCAAGCGGCGCGGCTCCAGAGGCCTGGAGCCCTGCTCACGACCGCGCGTGGCCTCTTGGCCGGGGGAGGTGCGGGGGGTGGGGGTGGGGTGGGGGTGGGGGGAAGAGATCCTGACGGGCCGGGGCCAGCGTGCAGGCTGCCCAAGCCGCGGACTCTGCAAGTCGGGTGGAGAGTACCTGACGGCAGACGAGGGTAAAGGACTGCTCAGAAATCAGATAGGTTCCTAGATCTTCGATGAGTAAGGAGGCTCAGTGCTCATCCTCGATCCCTTTGCTGGTGGCTAAAAGGGAGCAAGGCCCACGAGCGCGCTTCTGGGAGCGGCCTGCCAAAACCTGGAGCAGGGCTGCTCAGGACTGGCTCTGCAGCAGGAGCAGAGGGGGGCAATGTCGCCACCTGGTGGACATCCTTGGTAGTGGCAGTAGGAGGCCTAGCAGCCTGGGTATGGAGGCGGCAGGACGAGGTCCTAGTGGATGATCGTTTTCACATGGCTTAAAAAGCATTGCTTCATAGATTTTATCCACATTGGGGTCTATCCTACGATGGTAAATACGGTCTCCGTTACTCCATCTTAGCTGCATTGATTAATTTTTTTGAGGTTAGTTTTCTCTTCAATGATTTGGAAGCTATATTGTCTTCCAATTAAAATTCCCTCTAAGTTTTAATAAGTCATCTCTAAGTTCATAACTATATATATAATTGGACCAGTATTGCTATAACAGTCTCAAAAACGGGATAATCTATTAGATCTTGTTTCTCAATCATGATACATTTAGCATATTTTACCTCTCTGCTGTTCCCCATTGTGTGCGTGTGTGCGCGTGCGCGGGCTACAGTTCCTGCTTTTTAGACAGTTGCTTTCAGTTTGTTGCATTCGCAATGAAAATATAGGTATAAACATCTTGGATTTAATTGCTCGCTACCGCTATTTAATCCCATGTCTTTCCCATTTTTGAGTTATTTACTTCTTTCCCAATCAAATGGACTCATGATTGGCTAATTTTTTTCCAGCGGTAGACTTGGAACCCATACCAGTCTATACGCAGCTTTATGTTCTCCTCAGCAACACCTCTCAGCCTCAACACCCAACAACACTCTCCGTATCTAGGGCCCCAAGGCTTGTTTTAAAATGCGGCATTGTTTCTCATGTCCCCCCGCCCCCCTCCCGCCCCAAAAAGGAAGCAAGAATCTTCCTTGATTTAACGTGCTGCCTTTTTAGGACTGGCTAGTCTTGTCTGGTGAATGGATATTAAGAGAGATTTCCTTAAACTTCCTCCTGCTTCGTGCCATAACTCGACTTCATTGAGAAGCATGTTTTTCCCGTTTCTAAGACGGGCTTCCGCTTTGAACTGCTAAACCATCACGGCACACTTTTTCTCCATACTTATTCCTGGAAAACTGAGCTCTCTGCCGGAGTAAAGACGGTTCCCGTCAGAGAAGTGTGGCTCCCTGTCCCAAGGTCAAAGTGTAGAAGAAAGGGAAGATTCCTGTTTCCGAGGGTTCCATTTTGTCAGGTTAGAGATCTAGTCATCCGTGTGGCTGCGGTGGAATCTGCAGTATCTTGCCTCACAGTTTCCTTTTTCTGGCTTAGCAGGGGAGCCGCATTAGCTGAGGTCGCGGCGCTATGGCCCTTGTCAGGATCCCGGTGCTGAGGCAGCCCCTTCCCCCCACCCCCTCTCCTTGTCATTTTGATCGTGCAAACTGGGTGCCAGCTGTGTGAACCCTGCTCCTGGCCGCCAGGATTGCCCCCCCCCTCCCCACGCGACGTGTCCCCAGTTCCTCGGCGTCCCTCACTGCAACCAGCTAGCTCCAGGAAGGGTGCGAGCTGGCTTCCGCTGTCGTCCTTCCTCCTTCCTGTCCAGGCGGGCCCTCCTTTTGCGCTAGTCGGCCCGAAACCTTCTCTCCCGCGCTGCATAGCCTGAAGGAATGCCTCAGCGTTTGCAGCCGCTAGAGGGCGCTCTTCTCCTCTCTTTGGGCCCCTTCAGCGCTTCCAGTGGAAATTTCCGAGGTGGGAAGGGCTTGGGGGTTCTCTGTATCTAGGGGCTCCCGATCCAGCCGATTCAACTAACTGTGGGTTGAAAATATTCGGGAAAAAACGGAAAGTTTCGAAAAGCGACAATTGAACTTGCCACACACCGGCAACCGCTTACATAGCATTCACGTTGCCTTGCATGCCGCGCGTCACCTAGAGATGATTTAAAGTACACAGGAGGACACAGCGAAAGAGAATGTGACAATGACTGTATGGGTATGTTTATGCATAAGTGGAAAATTGTGCTCTAGACTGGAATTCGACACAACATTGTAAAAACGACAACAACGTGGAAGAAAAGTATGTTTGTATGTAAAAAATAAAGTCCTATGTCATTTTGTATAAGAGGCATCAGCATCCATGGATTTTGGCATCTGTGGGGAGTCCTGGAACCAGTGCCCCATGCTTACCAAGGCATGACTGGAAGCCCAGGCTCCTTATCCCAGCCTGTCATGTCCCCACGTGGTGTGAATCCTGCCTGTCCCACACTCCCCTGGTCACTCTCCTCCAGCCCTGCCAGACTGCCCTCTTCTTCTGGAACAGGCCAAGCTGAATGCACGTCATGTCTGACCTCTAGGAATATCCGTTACTTTGTGAGCATGGCTCTGCTTCAGGAAGACGGGCTGCATTGTCACTAGAGAAGACGGGATGGAGGTTCCTTAAAAACCTACAAATGGACTTACCTGATGATCCAGCCTTCCCACGCCTGGGGATATGTCAAGAGAAAACTCTAACTCAAAAAGTCCCATGCACCTCAATGCTCACAGCAGCCCTATTTGTATTAGCCAGGACGTGGAACTAACCCCAACATCTAACGACTGGTGACTGGATAAAGAAGTCGTTGTCTTTTTATGCCGCGGAATACTACACAGCCGCGAAAAAGGATGGAACCATGCCATTTGCGGCAACATGGTTGGACACAGAGATAGTCATTCTGAGTGAAGTAAGCCAGAAGAGAGAAAAATGCCGCATGACACAACTTCCATGTGAAATCTAAGAAAAAAAGACAGAAATGATCTTAACTGCAAAAGACAAATAGAGCCACAGACATAGAGAAACAAACTTATGGTTACCAGGGAGGGACGGCGGTGGGAAGGGGTAAATATGGGAATCGGAAAATTGCCCGTCTTGGGGAGTGGTGGACATGTTAGCTCTCTTGATTGTGGCGATGGCTTTCTGGGTGTAGACATGTATGAAAATTGATCAAATACTACACGTGAGATGTGTCTAATTGACGGAACAGAACTCGTAGCCCTGTAAAGGTGTTTTAAAACAAAGAGATGGGCTGCATTGTGTCCTATGTTTCTATGTGTCTTCAGGGAGGTCTCAGGGGGGCGGTGCTGGCCTTCCTGCCAACACGATGACATGAAGCCCGAACAATCCCCCAATCGATGGGAAGAAGAGACGAGCCATGGTCACATCTGGACCCCAAGCTTACACGTGGTGCATGGGTGCCATTTATCGCCAATCCAGCGAGGTTCCGGCCAGAGCTAGAGGCCGGGGCAGCGAACCGGGAGCGGCACTAAGGAGCATCGTGGCGCAGAGGCTGGACTGGGGGCCCGCAGGCTCCTCCCAGGAGGAGCCTCAGGGTTTGGGAGGTGGCTAACGTGCCTGCTTCGTGTCACCAGCAAGTGATGCCACCCGTGGAAAATCAGCTGGAATCCTGAGCCGGGTCAGCCGTGGGTGATGCGGTAAAGGCTGCTTGCTAGCAGAGGGGACGCCAGACGGACGGTGAAGCAAGCAACAGGCTGCTGAGCTTCCGGCCTGTGTTTACCGTGCTTTCCGTGTCTCCCTGCATCTCAGGGTCACCCGGAGGAATTCGTGTGGAGTTTAGAGGCCGACGGCCTCTCGGTTCCTCATCAGCCTGGCAAGCCCCCCAGCCCTCTGCGGCCAGACCTCTGCGAGCGTCTTTCCCTTGTTCTAGCAAAACCCTCCCCACCCTCGCCTGCGGCGGGCTTTTGTTTTTTTAATTGATGGCAGTGAGGATACCTTACAGCCTCCTCCGGCCCTTCCTTAGGGCTTCTGCCCTTAGACCACGGCAAGGGGCGGCCCCCCAACCCCCACCCCCGACACCCCCGCGCTGTCCTGGGTCCTGAACTACAGAGGGTCCCTCTGGCCCTGACACTCCCTCTGGCCACGCCCTCTACGGGGTGGAGTCAGCAGGGCCAAGGGGACACGCCCATTGGCTCCACCCCGTGCTCTGGAATCCCAGGACCCCGAATGCCCTGCCCCAGCAGCCCCTGACCCGCTTGTAGTTTCTGCACCGGCTCTCCCCGGAGTTCAGCATCCCAGGACTCACAGAGAGGCCAACGGGCAGCTGTTGGCATGGAGGTTACGGACAGAGCCCGGATGTGAGGTCTGAGTGTCCCCCTGTGCACATCCAAGGCCCCTTGGGGCATGGGATGGACCCAGCATTGGGAAGAAAAGGGTCAGGCTGGCGGTCAGAGACTGGGAATCGGCTCTCCCCGCACTGTCGCTTTCTTCGCAGGACTCCCCTGAGTCTGGGAATTCTAAAGTTGAGCCTGGACGTGTGTGGCACGTGGCAGTGACTTTGCGTGTGTGTGCGCGCGCCTGAGGACGTGTGTGGTTGTGTGTATGTTGTGGGGGTGTGCGTGGTCCATGACTCCGTGTGTGTGTGCGTGGGGATGTAGGCGGAGCAGAGTCAGTGTGTGTGCACGTGTGTTTGTGTGTACGTGCATGCATTAGTTTTAAGAATACTAGAAGCTGTCCTTCAGAAGTCTGCAGTAGTAAAAATTGTATGGTGTCCCTCACTGTATAATTCAAACTGAAAATAATCTTCAATCACCAGAAATGTAGTCCCCCCCAGATTCTGATTTTTTCCCCCCCATACCGATTATGCCCTCATTGTACTGATGAGGAAACTAGCTTAGAGATGTTAAGTGGCTCAGCCCAGGGCATGGAGCTCGCGAGCCCAGGGCCAGGACGCAGTCCAAGCGGCGCGGCTCCAGAGGCCTGGAGCCCTGCTCACGACCGCGCGTGGCCTCTTGGCCGGGGGAGGTGCGGGGGGTGGGGGTGGGGTGGGGGTGGGGGGAAGAGATCCTGACGGGCCGGGGCCAGTGTGCAGGCTGCCCAAGCCGCGGACTCTGCAAGTCGGGTGGAGAGTACCTGACGGCAGACGAGGGTAAAGGACTGCTCAGAAATCAGATAGGTTCCTAGATCTTCGATGAGTAAGGAGGCTCAGTGCTCATCCTCGATCCCTTTGCTGGTGGCTAAAAGGGAGCAAGGCCCACGAGCGCGCTTCTGGGAGCGGCCTGCCAAAACCTGGAGCAGGGCTGCTCAGGACTGGCTCTGCAGCAGGAGCAGAGGGGGGCAATGTCGCCACCTGGTGGACATCCTTGGTAGTGGCAGTAGGAGGCCTAGCAGCCTGGGTATGGAGGCGGCAGGACGAGGTCCTAGTGGATGATCGTTTTCACATGGCTTAAAAAGCATTGCTTCATAGATTTTATCCACATTGGGGTCTATCCTACGATGGTAAATACGGTCTCCGTTACTCCATCTTAGCTGCATTGATTAATTTTTTTGAGGTTAGTTTTCTCTTCAATGATTTGGAAGCTATATTGTCTTCCAATTAAAATTCCCTCTAAGTTTTAATAAGTCATCTCTAAGTTCATAACTATATATATAATTGGACCAGTATTGCTATAACAGTCTCAAAAACGGGATAATCTATTAGATCTTGTTTCTCAATCATGATACATTTAGCATATTTTACCTCTCTGCTGTTCCCCATTGTGTGCGTGTGTGCGCGTGCGCGGGCTACAGTTCCTGCTTTTTAGACAGTTGCTTTCAGTTTGTTGCATTCGCAATGAAAATATAGGTATAAACATCTTGGATTTAATTGCTCGCTACCGCTATTTAATCCCATGTCTTTCCCATTTTTGAGTTATTTACTTCTTTCCCAATCAAATGGACTCATGATTGGCTAATTTTTTTCCAGCGGTAGACTTGGAACCCATACCAGTCTATACGCAGCTTTATGTTCTCCTCAGCAACACCTCTCAGCCTCAACACCCAACAACACTCTCCGTATCTAGGGCCCCAAGGCTTGTTTTAAAATGCGGCATTGTTTCTCATGTCCCCCCGCCCCCCTCCCGCCCCAAAAAGGAAGCAAGAATCTTCCTTGATTTAACGTGCTGCCTTTTTAGGACTGGCTAGTCTTGTCTGGTGAATGGATATTAAGAGAGATTTCCTTAAACTTCCTCCTGCTTCGTGCCATAACTCGACTTCATTGAGAAGCATGTTTTTCCCGTTTCTAAGACGGGCTTCCGCTTTGAACTGCTAAACCATCACGGCACACTTTTTCTCCATACTTATTCCTGGAAAACTGAGCTCTCTGCCGGAGTAAAGACGGTTCCCGTCAGAGAAGTGTGGCTCCCTGTCCCAAGGTCAAAGTGTAGAAGAAAGGGAAGATTCCTGTTTCCGAGGGTTCCATTTTGTCAGGTTAGAGATCTAGTCATCCGTGTGGCTGCGGTGGAATCTGCAGTATCTTGCCTCACAGTTTCCTTTTTCTGGCTTAGCAGGGGAGCCGCATTAGCTGAGGTCGCGGCGCTATGGCCCTTGTCAGGATCCCGGTGCTGAGGCAGCCCCTTCCCCCCACCCCCTCTCCTTGTCATTTTGATCGTGCAAACTGGGTGCCAGCTGTGTGAACCCTGCTCCTGGCCGCCAGGATTGCCCCCCCCCCCTCCCCACGCGACGTGTCCCCAGTTCCTCGGCGTCCCTCACTGCAACCAGCTAGCTCCAGGAAGGGTGCGAGCTGGCTTCCGCTGTCGTCCTTCCTCCTTCCTGTCCAGGCGGGCCCTCCTTTTGCGCTAGTCGGCCCGAAACCTTCTCTCCCGCGCTGCATAGGCTGAAGGAATGCCTCAGCGTTTGCAGCCGCTAGAGGGCGCTCTTCTCCTCTCTTTGGGCCCCTTCAGCGCTTCCAGTGGAAATTTCCGAGGTGGGAAGGGCTTGGGGGTTCTCTGTATCTAGGGGCTCCCGATCCAGCCGATTCAACTAACTGTGGGTTGAAAATATTCGGGAAAAAACGGAAAGTTTCGAAAAGCGACAATTGAACTTGCCACACACCGGCAACCGCTTACATAGCATTCACGTTGCCTTGCATGCCGCGCGTCACCTAGAGATGATTTAAAGTACACAGGAGGACACAGCGAAAGAGAATGTGACAATGACTGTATGGGTATGTTTATGCATAAGTGGAAAATTGTGCTCTAGACTGGAATTCGACACAACATTGTAAAAACGACAACAACGTGGAAGAAAAGTATGTTTGTATGTAAAAAATAAAGTCCTATGTCATTTTGTATAAGAGGCATCAGCATCCATGGATTTTGGCATCTGTGGGGAGTCCTGGAACCAGTGCCCCATGCTTACCAAGGCATGACTGGAAGCCCAGGCTCCTTATCCCAGCCTGTCATGTCCCCACGTGGTGTGAATCCTGCCTGTCCCACACTCCCCTGGTCACTCTCCTCCAGCCCTGCCAGACTGCCCTCTTCTTCTGGAACAGGCCAAGCTGAATGCACGTCATGTCTGACCTCTAGGAATATCCGTTACTTTGTGAGCATGGCTCTGCTTCAGGAAGACGGGCTGCATTGTCACTAGAGAAGACGGGATGGAAGTTCCTTAAAAACCTACAAATGGACTTACCTGATGATCCAGCCTTCCCACGCCTGGGGATATGTCAAGAGAAAACTCTAACTCAAAAAGTCCCATGCACCTCAATGCTCACAGCAGCCCTGTTTGTATTAGCCAGGACGTGGAACTAACCCCAACATCTAACGACTGGTGACTGGATAAAGAAGTCGTTGTCTTTTTATGCCGCGGAATACTACACAGCCGCGAAAAAGGATGGAACCATGCCATTTGCGGCAACATGGTTGGACACAGAGATAGTCATTCTGAGTGAAGTAAGCCAGAAGAGAGAAAAATGCCGCATGACACAACTTCCATGTGAAATCTAAGAAAAAAAGACAGAAATGATCTTAACTGCAAAAGACAAATAGAGCCACAGACATAGAGAAACAAACTTATGGTTACCAGGGAGGGACGGCGGTGGGAAGGGGTAAATATGGGAATCGGAAAATTGCCCGTCTTGGGGAGTGGTGGACATGTTAGCTCTCTTGATTGTGGCGATGGCTTTCTGGGTGTAGACATGTATGAAAATTGATCAAATACTACACGTGAGATGTGTCTAATTGACGGAACAGAACTCGTAGCCCTGTAAAGGTGTTTTAAAACAAAGAGATGGGCTGCATTGTGTCCTATGTTTCTATGTGTCTTCAGGGAGGTCTCAGGGGGGCGGTGCTGGCCTTCCTGCCAACACGATGACATGAAGCCCGAACAATCCCCCAATCGATGGGAAGAAGAGACGAGCCATGGTCACATCTGGACCCCAAGCTTACACGTGGTGCATGGGTGCCATTTATCGCCAATCCAGCGAGGTTCCGGCCAGAGCTAGAGGCCGGGGCAGCGAACCGGGAGCGGCACTAAGGAGCATCGTGGCGCAGAGGCTGGACTGGGGGCCCGCAGGCTCCTCCCAGGAGGAGCCTCAGGGTTTGGGAGGTGGCTAACGTGCCTGCTTCGTGTCACCAGCAAGTGATGCCACCCGTGGAAAATCAGCTGGAATCCTGAGCCGGGTCAGCCGTGGGTGATGCGGTAAAGGCTGCTTGCTAGCAGAGGGGACGCCAGACGGACGGTGAAGCAAGCAACAGGCTGCTGAGCTTCCGGCCTGTGTTTACCGTGCTTTCCGTGTCTCCCTGCATCTCAGGGTCACCCGGAGGAATTCGTGTGGAGTTTAGAAGCCGACGGCCTCTCGGTTCCTCATCAGCCTGGCAAGCCCCCCAGCCCTCTGCGGCCAGACCTCTGCGAGCGTCTTTCCCTTGTTCTAGCAAAACCCTCCCCACCCTCGCCTGCGGCGGGCTTTTGTTTTTTTAATTGATGGCAGTGAGGATACCTTACAGCCTCCTCCGGCCCTTCCTTAGGGCTTCTGCCCTTAGACCACGGCAAGGGGCGGCCCCCCAACCCCCACCCCCGACACCCCCGCGCTGTCCTGGGTCCTGAACTACAGAGGGTCCCTCTGGCCCTGACACTCCCTCTGGCCACGCCCTCTACGGGGTGGAGTCAGCAGGGCCAAGGGGACACGCCCATTGGCTCCACCCCGTGCTCTGGAATCCCAGGACCCCGAATGCCCAGCCCCAGCAGCCCCTGACCCGCTTGTAGTTTCTGCACCGGCTCTCCCCGGAGTTCAGCATCCCAGGACTCACAGAGAGGCCAACGGGCAGCTGTTGGCATGGAGGTTACGGACAGAGCCCGGATGTGAGGTCTGAGTGTCCCCCTGTGCACATCCAAGGCCCCTTGGGGCATGGGATGGACCCAGCATTGGGCAGAAAAGGGTCAGGCTGGCGGTCAGAGACTGGGAATCGGCTCTCCCCGCACTGTCGCTTTCTTCGCAGGACTCCCCTGAGTCTGGGAATTCTAAAGTTGAGCCTGGACGTGTGTGGCACGTGGCAGTGACTTTGCGTGTGTGTGCGCGCGCCTGAGGACGTGTGTGGTTGTGTGTATGTTGTGGGGGTGTGCGTGGTCCATGACTCCGTGTGTGTGTGCGTGGGGATGTAGGCGGAGCAGAGTCAGTGTGTGTGCACGTGTGTTTGTGTGTACGTGCATGCATTAGTTTTAAGAATACTAGAAGCTGTCCTTCAGAAGTCTGCAGTAGTAAAAATTGTATGGTGTCCCTCACTGTATAATTCAAACTGAAAATAATCTTCAATCACCAGAAATGTAGTCCCCCCCAGATTCTGATCCCCCCTCCCATACCGATTATGCCCTCATTGTACTGATGAGGAAACTAGCTTAGAGATGTTAAGTGGCTCAGCCCAGGGCATGGAGCTCGCGAGCCCAGGGCCAGGACGCAGTCCAAGCGGCGCGGCTCCAGAGGCCTGAAGCCCTGCTCACGACCGCGCGTGGCCTCTTGGCCGGGGGGGTGCGGGGGGTGGGGGTGGGGTGGGGGTGGGGGGAAGAGATCCTGACGGGCCGGGGCCAGCGTGCAGGCTGCCCAAGCCGCGGACTCTGCAAGTCGGGTGGAGAGTACCTGACGGCAGACGAGGGTAAAGGACTGCTCAGAAATCAGATAGGTTCCTAGATCTTCGATGAGTAAGGAGGCTCAGTGCTCATCCTCGATCCCTTTGCTGGTGGCTAAAAGGGAGCAAGGCCCACGAGCGCGCTTCTGGGAGCGGCCTGCCAAAACCTGGAGCAGGGCTGCTCAGGACTGGCTCTGCAGCAGGAGCAGAGGGGGGCAATGTCGCCACCTGGTGGACATCCTTGGTAGTGGCAGTAGGAGGCCTAGCAGCCTGGGTATGGAGGCGGCAGGACGAGGTCCTAGTGGATGATCGTTTTCACATGGCTTAAAAAGCATTGCTTCATAGATTTTATCCACATTGGGGTCTATCCTACGATGGTAAATACGGTCTCCGTTACTCCATCTTAGCTGCATTGATTAATTTTTTTGACGTTAGTTTTCTCTTCAATGATTTGGAAGCTATATTGTCTTCCAATTAAAATTCCCTCTAAGTTTTAATAAGTCATCTCTAAGTTCATAACTATATATATAATTGGACCAGTATTGCTATAACAGTCTCAAAAACGGGATAATCTATTAGATCTTGTTTCTCAATCATGATACATTTAGCATATTTTACCTCTCTGCTGTTCCCCATTGTGTGCGTGTGTGCGCGTGCGCGGGCTACAGTTCCTGCTTTTTAGACAGTTGCTTTCAGTTTGTTGCATTCGCAATGAAAATATAGGTATAAACATCTTGGATTTAATTGCTCGCTACCGCTATTTAATCCCATGTCTTTCCCATTTTTGAGTTATTTACTTCTTTCCCAATCAAATGGACTCATGATTGGCTAATTTTTTTCCAGCGGTAGACTTGGAACCCATACCAGTCTATACGCAGCTTTATGTTCTCCTCAGCAACACCTCTCAGCCTCAACACCCAACAACACTCTCCGTATCTAGGGCCCCAAGGCTTGTTTTAAAATGCGGCATTGTTTCTCATGTCCCCCCGCCCCCCTCCCGCCCCAAAAAGGAAGCAAGAATCTTCCTTGATTTAACGTGCTGCCTTTTTAGGACTGGCTAGTCTTGTCTGGTGAATGGATATTAAGAGAGATTTCCTTAAACTTCCTCCTGCTTCGTGCCATAACTCGACTTCATTGAGAAGCAGGTTTTTCCCGTTTCTAAGACGGGCTTCCGCTTTGAACTGCTAAACCATCACGGCACACTTTTTCTCCATACTTATTCCTGGAAAACTGAGCTCTCTGCCGGAGTAAAGACGGTTCCCGTCAGAGAAGTGTGGCTCCCTGTCCCAAGGTCAAAATGTAGAAGAAAGGGAAGATTCCTGTTTCCGAGGGTTCCATTTTGTCAGGTTAGAGATCTAGTCATCCGTGTGGCTGCGGTGGAATCTGCAGTATCTTGCCTCACAGTTTCCTTTTTCTGGCTTAGCAGGGGAGCCGCATTAGCTGAGGTCGCGGCGCTATGGCCCTTGTCAGGATCCCGGTGCTGAGGCAGCCCCTTCCCCCCACCCCCTCTCCTTGTCATTTTGATCGTGCAAACTGGGTGCCAGCTGTGTGAACCCTGCTCCTGGCCGCCAGGATTGCCCCCCCCCTCCCCACGCGACGTGTCCCCAGTTCCTCGGCGTCCCTCACTGCAACCAGCTAGCTCCAGGAAGGGTGCGAGCTGGCTTCCGCTGTCGTCCTTCCTCCTTCCTGTCCAGGCGGGCCCTCCTTTTGCGCTAGTCGGCCCGAAACCTTCTCTCCCGCGCTGCATAGGCTGAAGGAATGCCTCAGCGTTTGCAGCCGCTAGAGGGCGCTCTTCTCCTCTCTTTGGGCCCCTTCAGCGCTTCCAGTGGAAATTTCCGAGGTGGGAAGGGCTTGGGGGTTCTCTGTATCTAGGGGCTCCCGATCCAGCCGATTCAACTAACTGTGGGTTGAAAATATTCGGGAAAAAACGGAAAGTTTCGAAAAGCGACAATTGAACTTGCCACACACCGGCAACCGCTTACATAGCATTCACGTTGCCTTGCATGCCGCGCGTCACCTAGAGATGATTTAAAGTACACAGGAGGACACAGCGAAAGAGAATGTGACAATGACTGTATGGGTATGTTTATGCATAAGTGGAAAATTGTGCTCTAGACTGGAATTCGACACAACATTGTAAAAACGACAACAACGTGGAAGAAAAGTATGTTTGTATGTAAAAAATAAAGTCCTATGTCATTTTGTATAAGAGGCATCAGCATCCATGGATTTTGGCATCTGTGGGGAGTCCTGGAACCAGTGCCCCATGCTTACCAAGGCATGACTGGAAGCCCAGGCTCCTTATCCCAGCCTGTCATGTCCCCACGTGGTGTGAATCCTGCCTGTCCCACACTCCCCTGGTCACTCTCCTCCAGCCCTGCCAGACTGCCCTCTTCTTCTGGAACAGGCCAAGCTGAATGCACGTCATGTCTGACCTCTAGGAATATCCGTTACTTTGTGAGCATGGCTCTGCTTCAGGAAGACGGGCTGCATTGTCACTAGAGAAGACGGGATGGAGGTTCCTTAAAAACCTACAAATGGACTTACCTGATGATCCAGCCTTCCCACGCCTGGGGATATGTCAAGAGAAAACTCTAACTCAAAAAGTCCCATGCACCTCAATGCTCACAGCAGCCCTGTTTGTATTAGCCAGGACGTGGAACTAACCCCAACATCTAACGACTGGTGACTGGATAAAGAAGTCGTTGTCTTTTTATGCCGCGGAATACTACACAGCCGCGAAAAAGGATGGAACCATGCCATTTGCGGCAACATGGTTGGACACAGAGATAGTCATTCTGAGTGAAGTAAGCCAGAAGAGAGAAAAATGCCGCATGACACAACTTCCATGTGAAATCTAAGAAAAAAAGACAGAAATGATCTTAACTGCAAAAGACAAATAGAGCCACAGACATAGAGAAACAAACTTATGGTTACCAGGGAGGGACGGCGGTGGGAAGGGGTAAATATGGGAATCGGAAAATTGCCCGTCTTGGGGAGTGGTGGACATGTTAGCTCTCTTGATTGTGGCGATGGCTTTCTGGGTGTAGACATGTATGAAAATTGATCAAATACTACACGTGAGATGTGTCTAATTGACGGAACAGAACTCGTAGCCCTGTAAAGGTGTTTTAAAACAAAGAGATGGGCTGCATTGTGTCCTATGTTTCTATGTGTCTTCAGGGAGGTCTCAGGGGGGCGGTGCTGGCCTTCCTGCCAACACGATGACATGAAGCCCGAACAATCCCCCAATCGATGGGAAGAAGAGACGAGCCATGGTCACATCTGGACCCCAAGCTTACACGTGGTGCATGGGTGCCATTTATCGCCAATCCAGCGAGGTTCCGGCCAGAGCTAGAGGCCGGGGCAGCGAACCGGGAGCGGCACTAAGGAGCATCGTGGCGCAGAGGCTGGACTGGGGGCCCGCAGGCTCCTCCCAGGAGGAGCCTCAGGGTTTGGGAGGTGGCTAACGTGCCTGCTTCGTGTCACCAGCAAGTGATGCCACCCGTGGAAAATCAGCTGGAATCCTGAGCCGGGTCAGCCGTGGGTGATGCGGTAAAGGCTGCTTGCTAGCAGAGGGGACGCCAGACGGACGGTGAAGCAAGCAACAGGCTGCTGAGCTTCCGGCCTGTGTTTACCGTGCTTTCCGTGTCTCCCTGCATCTCAGGGTCACCCGGAGGAATTCGTGTGGAGTTTAGAGGCCGACGGCCTCTCGGTTCCTCATCAGCCTGGCAAGCCCCCCAGCCCTCTGCGGCCAGACCTCTGCGAGCGTCTTTCCCTTGTTCTAGCAAAACCCTCCCCACCCTCGCCTGCGGCGGGCTTTTGTTTTTTTAATTGATGGCAGTGAGGATACCTTACAGCCTCCTCCGGCCCTTCCTTAGGGCTTCTGCCCTTAGACCACGGCAAGGGGCGGCCCCCCAACCCCCACCCCCGACACCCCCGCGCTGTCCTGGGTCCTGAACTACAGAGGGTCCCTCTGGCCCTGACACTCCCTCTGGCCACGCCCTCTACGGGGTGGAGTCAGCAGGGCCAAGGGGACACGCCCATTGGCTCCACCCCGTGCTCTGGAATCCCAGGACCCCGAATGCCCTGCCCCAGCAGCCCCTGTCCCGCTTGTAGTTTCTGCACCGGCTCTCCCCGGAGTTCAGCATCCCAGGACTCACAGAGAGGCCAACGGGCAGCTGTTGGCATGGAGGTTACGGACAGAGCCCGGATGTGAGGTCTGAGTGTCCCCCTGTGCACATCCAAGGCCCCTTGGGGCATGGGATGGACCCAGCATTGGGCAGAAAAGGGTCAGGCTGGCGGTCAGAGACTGGGAATCGGCTCTCCCCGCACTGTCGCTTTCTTCGCAGGACTCCCCTGAGTCTGGGAATTCTAAAGTTGAGCCTGGACGTGTGTGGCACGTGGCAGTGACTTTGCGTGTGTGTGCGCGCGCCTGAGGACGTGTGTGGTTGTGTGTATGTTGTGGGGGTGTGCGTGGTCCATGACTCCGTGTGTGTGTGCGTGGGGATGTAGGCGGAGCAGAGTCAGTGTGTGTGCACGTGTGTTTGTGTGTACGTGCATGCATTAGTTTTAAGAATACTAGAAGCTGTCCTTCAGAAGTCTGCAGTAGTAAAAATTGTATGGTGTCCCTCACTGTATAATTCAAACTGAAAATAATCTTCAATCACCAGAAATGTAGTCCCCCCCAGATTCTGATCCCCCCTCCCATACCGATTATGCCCTCATTGTACTGATGAGGAAACTAGCTTAGAGATGTTAAGTGGCTCAGCCCAGGGCATGGAGCTCGCGAGCCCAGGGCCAGGACGCAGTCCAAGCGGCGCGGCTCCAGAGGCCTGGAGCCCTGCTCACGACCGCGCGTGGCCTCTTGGCCGGGGGGGGTGCGGGGGGTGGGGGTGGGGTGGGGGTGGGGGGAAGAGATCCTGACGGGCCGGGGCCAGCGTGCAGGCTGCCCAAGCCGCGGACTCTGCAAGTCGGGTGGAGAGTACCTGACGGCAGACGAGGGTAAAGGACTGCTCAGAAATCAGATAGGTTCCTAGATCTTCGATGAGTAAGGAGGCTCAGTGCTCATCCTCGATCCCTTTGCTGGTGGCTAAAAGGGAGCAAGGCCCACGAGCGCGCTTCTGGGAGCGGCCTGCCAAAACCTGGAGCAGGGCTGCTCAGGACTGGCTCTGCAGCAGGAGCAGAGGGGGGCAATGTCGCCACCTGGTGGACATCCTTGGTAGTGGCAGTAGGAGGCCTAGCAGCCTGGGTATGGAGGCGGCAGGACGAGGTCCTAGTGGATGATCGTTTTCACATGGCTTAAAAAGCATTGCTTCATAGATTTTATCCACATTGGGGTCTATCCTACGATGGTAAATACGGTCTCCGTTACTCCATCTTAGCTGCATTGATTAATTTTTTTGAGGTTAGTTTTCTCTTCAATGATTTGGAAGCTATATTGTCTTCCAATTAAAATTCCCTCTAAGTTTTAATAAGTCATCTCTAAGTTCATAACTATATATATAATTGGACCAGTATTGCTATAACAGTCTCAAAAACGGGATAATCTATTAGATCTTGTTTCTCAATCATGATACATTTAGCATATTTTACCTCTCTGCTGTTCCCCATTGTGTGCGTGTGTGCGCGTGCGCGGGCTACAGTTCCTGCTTTTTAGACAGTTGCTTTCAGTTTGTTGCATTCGCAATGAAAATATAGGTATAAACATCTTGGATTTAATTGCTCGCTACCGCTATTTAATCCCATGTCTTTCCCATTTTTGAGTTATTTACTTCTTTCCCAATCAAATGGACTCATGATTGGCTAATTTTTTTCCAGCGGTAGACTTGGAACCCATACCAGTCTATACGCAGCTTTATGTTCTCCTCAGCAACACCTCTCAGCCTCAACACCCAACAACACTCTCCGTATCTAGGGCCCCAAGGCTTGTTTTAAAATGCGGCATTGTTTCTCATGTCCCCCCGCCCCCCTCCCGCCCCAAAAAGGAAGCAAGAATCTTCCTTGATTTAACGTGCTGCCTTTTTAGGACTGGCTAGTCTTGTCTGGTGAATGGATATTAAGAGAGATTTCCTTAAACTTCCTCCTGCTTCGTGCCATAACTCGACTTCATTGAGAAGCATGTTTTTCCCGTTTCTAAGACGGGCTTCCGCTTTGAACTGCTAAACCATCACGGCACACTTTTTCTCCATACTTATTCCTGGAAAACTGAGCTCTCTGCCGGAGTAAAGACGGTTCTCGTCAGAGAAGTGTGGCTCCCTGTCCCAAGGTCAAAATGTAGAAGAAAGGGAAGATTCCTGTTTCCGAGGGTTCCATTTTGTCAGGTTAGAGATCTAGTCATCCGTGTGGCTGCGGTGGAATCTGCAGTATCTTGCCTCACAGTTTCCTTTTTCTGGCTTAGCAGGGGAGCCGCATTAGCTGAGGTCGCGGCGCTATGGCCCTTGTCAGGATCCCGGTGCTGAGGCAGCCCCTTCCCCCCACCCCCTCTCCTTGTCATTTTGATCGTGCAAACTGGGTGCCAGCTGTGTGAACCCTGCTCCTGGCCGCCAGGATTGCCCCCCCCCCCACGTGACGTGTCCCCAGTTCCTCGGCGTCCCTTACTGCAACCAGCTAGCTCCAGGAAGGGTGCGAGCTGGCTTCCGCTGTCGTCCTTCCTCCTTCCTGTCCAGGCGGGCCCTCCTTTTGCGCTAGTCGGCCCGAAACCTTCTCTCCCGCGCTGCATAGGCTGAAGGAATGCCTCAGCGTTTGCAGCCGCTAGAGGGCGCTCTTCTCCTCTCTTTGGGCCCCTTCAGCGCTTCCAGTGGAAATTTCCGAGGTGGGAAGGGCTTGGGGGTTCTCTGTATCTAGGGGCTCCCGATCCAGCCGATTCAACTAACTGTGGGTTGAAAATATTCGGGAAAAAACGGAAAGTTTCGGAAAGCGACAATTGAACTTGCCACACACCGGCAACCGCTTACATAGCATTCACGTTGCCTTGCATGCCGCGCGTCACCTAGAGATGATTTAAAGTACACAGGAGGACACAGCGAAAGAGAATGTGACAATGACTGTATGGGTATGTTTATGCATAAGTGGAAAATTGTGCTCTAGACTGGAATTCGACACAACATTGTAAAAACGACAACAACGTGGAAGAAAAGTATGTTTGTATGTAAAAAATAAAGTCCTATGTCATTTTGTATAAGAGGCATCAGCATCCATGGATGTTGGCATCTGTGGGGAGTCCTGGAACCAGTGCCCCATGCTTACCAAGGCATGACTGGAAGCCCAGGCTCCTTATCCCAGCCTGTCATGTCCCCACGTGGTGTGAATCCTGCCTGTCCCACACTCCCCTGGTCACTCTCCTCCAGCCCTGCCAGACTGCCCTCTTCTTCTGGAACAGGCCAAGCTGAATGCACGTCATGTCTGACCTCTAGGAATATCCGTTACTTTGTGAGCATGGCTCTGCTTCAGGAAGACGGGCTGCATTGTCACTAGAGAAGACGGGATGGAGGTTCCTTAAAAACCTACAAATGGACTTACCTGATGATCCAGCCTTCCCACGCCTGGGGATATGTCAAGAGAAAACTCTAACTCAAAAAGTCCCATGCACCTCAATGCTCACAGCAGCCCTGTTTGTATTAGCCAGGACGTGGAACTAACCCCAACATCTAACGACTGGTGACTGGATAAAGAAGTCGTTGTCTTTTTATGCCGCGGAATACTACACAGCCGCGAAAAAGGATGGAACCATGCCATTTGCGGCAACATGGTTGGACACAGAGATAGTCATTCTGAGTGAAGTAAGCCAGAAGAGAGAAAAATGCCGCATGACACAACTTCCATGTGAAATCTAAGAAAAAAAGACAGAAATGATCTTAACTGCAAAAGACAAATAGAGCCACAGACATAGAGAAACAAACTTATGGTTACCAGGGAGGGACGGCGGTGGGAAGGGGTAAATATGGGAATCGGAAAATTGCCCGTCTTGGGGAGTGGTGGACATGTTAGCTCTCTTGATTGTGGCGATGGCTTTCTGGGTGTAGACATGTATGAAAATTGATCAAATACTACACGTGAGATGTGTCTAATTGACGGAACAGAACTCGTAGCCCTGTAAAGGTGTTTTAAAACAAAGAGATGGGCTGCATTGTGTCCTATGTTTCTATGTGTCTTCAGGGAGGTCTCAGGGGGGCGGTGCTGGCCTTCCTGCCAACACGATGACATGAAGCCCGAACAATCCCCCAATCGATGGGAAGAAGAGACGAGCCATGGTCACATCTGGACCCCAAGCTTACACGTGGTGCATGGGTGCCATTTATCGCCAATCCAGCGAGGTTCCGGCCAGAGCTAGAGGCCGGGGCAGCGAACCGGGAGCGGCACTAAGGAGCATCGTGGCGCAGAGGCTGGACTGGGGGCCCGCAGGCTCCTCCCAGGAGGAGCCTCAGGGTTTGGGAGGTGGCTAACGTGCCTGCTTCGTGTCACCAGCAAGTGATGCCACCCGTGGAAAATCAGCTGGAATCCTGAGCCGGGTCAGCCGTGGGTGATGCGGTAAAGGCTGCTTGCTAGCAGAGGGGACGCCAGACGGACGGTGAAGCAAGCAACAGGCTGCTGAGCTTCCGGCCTGTGTTTACCGTGCTTTCCGTGTCTCCCTGCATCTCAGGGTCACCCGGAGGAATTCGTGTGGAGTTTAGAGGCCGACGGCCTCTCGGTTCCTCATCAGCCTGGCAAGCCCCCCAGCCCTCTGCGGCCAGACCTCTGCGAGCGTCTTTCCCTTGTTCTAGCAAAACCCTCCCCACCCTCGCCTGCGGCGGGCTTTTGTTTTTTTAATTGATGGCAGTGAGGATACCTTACAGCCTCCTCCGGCCCTTCCTTAGGGCTTCTGCCCTTAGACCACGGCAAGGGGCGGCCCCCCAACCCCCACCCCCGACACCCCCGCGCTGTCCTGGGTCCTGAACTACAGAGGGTCCCTCTGGCCCTGACACTCCCTCTGGCCACGCCCTCTACGGGGTGGAGTCAGCAGGGCCAAGGGGACACGCCCATTGGCTCCACCCCGTGCTCTGGAATCCCAGGACCCCGAATGCCCTGCCCCAGCAGCCCCTGTCCCGCTTGTAGTTTCTGCACCGGCTCTCCCCGGAGTTCAGCATCCCAGGACTCACAGAGAGGCCAACGGGCAGCTGTTGGCATGGAGGTTACGGACAGAGCCCGGATGTGAGGTCTGAGTGTCCCCCTGTGCACATCCAAGGCCCCTTGGGGCATGGGATGGACCCAGCATTGGGCAGAAAAGGGTCAGGCTGGCGGTCAGAGACTGGGAATCGGCTCTCCCCGCACTGTCGCTTTCTTCGCAGGACTCCCCTGAGTCTGGGAATTCTAAAGTTGAGCCTGGACGTGTGTGGCACGTGGCAGTGACTTTGCGTGTGTGTGCGCGCGCCTGAGGACGTGTGTGGTTGTGTGTATGTTGTGGGGGTATGCGTGGTCCATGACTCCGTGTGTGTGTGCGTGGGGATGTAGGCGGAGCAGAGTCAGTGTGTGTGCACGTGTGTTTGTGTGTACGTGCATGCATTAGTTTTAAGAATACTAGAAGCTGTCCTTCAGAAGTCTGCAGTAGTAAAAATTGTATGGTGTCCCTCACTGTATAATTCAAACTGAAAATAATCTTCAATCACCAGAAATGTAGTCCCCCCCAGATTCTGATCCCCCCTCCCATACCGATTATGCCCTCATTGTACTGATGAGGAAACTAGCTTAGAGATGTTAAGTGGCTCAGCCCAGGGCATGGAGCTCGCGAGCCCAGGGCCAGGACGCAGTCCAAGCGGCGCGGCTCCAGAGGCCTGGAGCCCTGCTCACGACCGCGCGTGGCCTCTTGGCCGGGGGGGTGCGGGGGGTGGGGGTGGGGTGGGGGTGGGGGGAAGAGATCCTGACGGGCCGGGGCCAGCGTGCAGGCTGCCCAAGCCGCGGACTCTGCAAGTCGGGTGGAGAGTACCTGACGGCAGACGAGGGTAAAGGACTGCTCAGAAATCAGATAGGTTCCTAGATCTTCGATGAGTAAGGAGGCTCAGTGCTCATCCTCGATCCCTTTGCTGGTGGCTAAAAGGGAGCAAGGCCCACGAGCGCGCTTCTGGGAGCGGCCTGCCAAAACCTGGAGCAGGGCTGCTCAGGACTGGCTCTGCAGCAGGAGCAGAGGGGGGCAATGTCGCCACCTGGTGGACATCCTTGGTAGTGGCAGTAGGAGGCCTAGCAGCCTGGGTATGGAGGCGGCAGGACGAGGTCCTAGTGGATGATCGTTTTCACATGGCTTAAAAAGCATTGCTTCATAGATTTTATCCACATTGGGGTCTATCCTACGATGGTAAATACGGTCTCCGTTACTCCATCTTAGCTGCATTGATTAATTTTTTTGACGTTAGTTTTCTCTTCAATGATTTGGAAGCTATATTGTCTTCCAATTAAAATTCCCTCTAAGTTTTAATAAGTCATCTCTAAGTTCATAACTATATATATAATTGGACCAGTATTGCTATAACAGTCTCAAAAACGGGATAATCTATTAGATCTTGTTTCTCAATCATGATACATTTAGCATATTTTACCTCTCTGCTGTTCCCCATTGTGTGCGTGTGTGCGCGTGCGCGGGCTACAGTTCCTGCTTTTTAGACAGTTGCTTTCAGTTTGTTGCATTCGCAATGAAAATATAGGTATAAACATCTTGGATTTAATTGCTCGCTACCGCTATTTAATCCCATGTCTTTCCCATTTTTGAGTTATTTACTTCTTTCCCAATCAAATGGACTCATGATTGGCTAATTTTTTTCCAGCGGTAGACTTGGAACCCATACCAGTCTATACGCAGCTTTATGTTCTCCTCAGCAACACCTCTCAGCCTCAACACCCAACAACACTCTCCGTATCTAGGGCCCCAAGGCTTGTTTTAAAATGCGGCATTGTTTCTCATGTCCCCCCGCCCCCCTCCCGCCCCAAAAAGGAAGCAAGAATCTTCCTTGATTTAACATGCTGCCTTTTTAGGACTGGCTAGTCTTGTCTGGTGAATGGATATTAAGAGAGATTTCCTTAAACTTCCTCCTGCTTCGTGCCATAACTCGACTTCATTGAGAAGCATGTTTTTCCCGTTTCTAAGACGGGCTTCCGCTTTGAACTGCTAAACCATCACGGCACACTTTTTCTCCATACTTATTCCTGGAAAACTGAGCTCTCTGCCGGAGTAAAGACGGTTCCCGTCAGAGAAGTGTGGCTCCCTGTCCCAAGGTCAAAGTGTAGAAGAAAGGGAAGATTCCTGTTTCCGAGGGTTCCATTTTGTCAGGTTAGAGATCTAGTCATCCGTGTGGCTGCGGTGGAATCTGCAGTATCTTGCCTCACAGTTTCCTTTTTCTGGCTTAGCAGGGGAGCCGCATTAGCTGAGGTCGCGGCGCTATGGCCCTTGTCAGGATCCCGGTGCTGAGGCAGCCCCTTCCCCCCACCCCCTCTCCTTGTCATTTTGATCGTGCAAACTGGGTGCCAGCTGTGTGAACCCTGCTCCTGGCCGCCAGGATTGCCCCCCCCCCTCCCCACGCGACGTGTCCCCAGTTCCTCGGCGTCCCTCACTGCAACCAGCTAGCTCCAGGAAGGGTGCGAGCTGGCTTCCGCTGTCGTCCTTCCTCCTTCCTGTCCAGGCGGGCCCTCCTTTTGCGCTAGTCGGCCCGAAACCTTCTCTCCCGCGCTGCATAGGCTGAAGGAATGCCTCAGCGTTTGCAGCCGCTAGAGGGCGCTCTTCTCCTCTCTTTGGGCCCCTTCAGCGCTTCCAGTGGAAATTTCCGAGGTGGGAAGGGCTTGGGGGTTCTCTGTATCTAGGGGCTCCCGATCCAGCCGATTCAACTAACTGTGGGTTGAAAATATTCGGGAAAAAACGGAAAGTTTCGAAAAGCGACAATTGAACTTGCCACACACCGGCAACCGCTTACATAGCATTCACGTTGCCTTGCATGCCGCGCGTCACCTAGAGATGATTTAAAGTACACAGGAGGACACAGCGAAAGAGAATGTGACAATGACTGTATGGGTATGTTTATGCATAAGTGGAAAATTGTGCTCTAGACTGGAATTCGACACAACATTGTAAAAACGACAACAACGTGGAAGAAAAGTATGTTTGTATGTAAAAAATAAAGTCCTATGTCATTTTGTATAAGAGGCATCAGCATCCATGGATTTTGGCATCTGTGGGGAGTCCTGGAACCAGTGCCCCATGCTTACCAAGGCATGACTGGAAGCCCAGGCTCCTTATCCCAGCCTGTCATGTCCCCACGTGGTGTGAATCCTGCCTGTCCCACACTCCCCTGGTCACTCTCCTCCAGCCCTGCCAGACTGCCCTCTTCTTCTGGAACAGGCCAAGCTGAATGCACGTCATGTCTGACCTCTAGGAATATCCGTTACTTTGTGAGCATGGCTCTGCTTCAGGAAGACGGGCTGCATTGTCACTAGAGAAGACGGGATGGAGGTTCCTTAAAAACCTACAAATGGACTTACCTGATGATCCAGCCTTCCCACGCCTGGGGATATGTCAAGAGAAAACTCTAACTCAAAAAGTCCCATGCACCTCAATGCTCACAGCAGCCCTGTTTGTATTAGCCAGGACGTGGAACTAACCCCAACATCTAACGACTGGTGACTGGATAAAGAAGTCGTTGTCTTTTTATGCCGCGGAATACTACACAGCCGCGAAAAAGGATGGAACCATGCCATTTGCGGCAACATGGTTGGACACAGAGATAGTCATTCTGAGTGAAGTAAGCCAGAAGAGAGAAAAATGCCGCATGACACAACTTCCATGTGAAATCTAAGAAAAAAAGACAGAAATGATCTTAACTGCAAAAGACAAATAGAGCCACAGACATAGAGAAACAAACTTATGGTTACCAGGGAGGGACGGCGGTGGGAAGGGGTAAATATGGGAATCGGAAAATTGCCCGTCTTGGGGAGTGGTGGACATGTTAGCTCTCTTGATTGTGGCGATGGCTTTCTGGGTGTAGACATGTATGAAAATTGATCAAATACTACACGTGAGATGTGTCTAATTGACGGAACAGAACTCGTAGCCCTGTAAAGGTGTTTTAAAACAAAGAGATGGGCTGCATTGTGTCCTATGTTTCTATGTGTCTTCAGGGAGGTCTCAGGGGGGCGGTGCTGGCCTTCCTGCCAACACGATGACATGAAGCCCGAACAATCCCCCAATCGATGGGAAGAAGAGACGAGCCATGGTCACATCTGGACCCCAAGCTTACACGTGGTGCATGGGTGCCATTTATCGCCAATCCAGCGAGGTTCCGGCCAGAGCTAGAGGCCGGGGCAGCGAACCGGGAGCGGCACTAAGGAGCATCGTGGCGCAGAGGCTGGACTGGGGGCCCGCAGGCTCCTCCCAGGAGGAGCCTCAGGGTTTGGGAGGTGGCTAACGTGCCTGCTTCGTGTCACCAGCAAGTGATGCCACCCGTGGAAAATCAGCTGGAATCCTGAGCCGGGTCAGCCGTGGGTGATGCGGTAAAGGCTGCTTGCTAGCAGAGGGGACGCCAGACGGACGGTGAAGCAAGCAACAGGCTGCTGAGCTTCCGGCCTGTGTTTACCGTGCTTTCCGTGTCTCCCTGCATCTCAGGGTCACCCGGAGGAATTCGTGTGGAGTTTAGAGGCCGACGGCCTCTCGGTTCCTCATCAGCCTGGCAAGCCCCCCAGCCCTCTGCGGCCAGACCTCTGCGAGCGTCTTTCCCTTGTTCTAGCAAAACCCTCCCCACCCTCGCCTGCGGCGGGCTTTTGTTTTTTTAATTGATGGCAGTGAGGATACCTTACAGCCTCCTCCGGCCCTTCCTTAGGGCTTCTGCCCTTAGACCACGGCAAGGGGCGGCCCCCCAACCCCCACCCCCGACACCCCCGCGCTGTCCTGGGTCCTGAACTACAGAGGGTCCCTCTGGCCCTGACACTCCCTCTGGCCACGCCCTCTACGGGGTGGAGTCAGCAGGGCCAAGGGGACACGCCCATTGGCTCCACCCCGTGCTCTGGAATCCCAGGACCCCGAATGCCCTGCCCCAGCAGCCCCTGTCCCGCTTGTAGTTTCTGCACCGGCTCTCCCCGGAGTTCAGCATCCCAGGACTCACAGAGAGGCCAACGGGCAGCTGTTGGCATGGAGGTTACGGACAGAGCCCGGATGTGAGGTCTGAGTGTCCCCCTGTGCACATCCAAGGCCCCTTGGGGCATGGGATGGACCCAGCATTGGGCAGAAAAGGGTCAGGCTGGCGGTCAGAGACTGGGAATCGGCTCTCCCCGCACTGTCGCTTTCTTCGCAGGACTCCCCTGAGTCTGGGAATTCTAAAGTTGAGCCTGGACGTGTGTGGCACGTGGCAGTGACTTTGCGTGTGTGTGCGCGCGCCTGAGGACGTGTGTGGTTGTGTGTATGTTGTGGGGGTGTGCGTGGTCCATGACTCCGTGTGTGTGTGCGTGGGGATGTAGGCGGAGCAGAGTCAGTGTGTGTGCACGTGTGTTTGTGTGTACGTGCATGCATTAGTTTTAAGAATACTAGAAGCTGTCCTTCAGAAGTCTGCAGTAGTAAAAATTGTATGGTGTCCCTCACTGTATAATTCAAACTGAAAATAATCTTCAATCACCAGAAATGTAGTCCCCCCCAGATTCTGATCCCCCCTCCCATACCGATTATGCCCTCATTGTACTGATGAGGAAACTAGCTTAGAGATGTTAAGTGGCTCAGCCCAGGGCATGGAGCTCGCGAGCCCAGGGCCAGGACGCAGTCCAAGCGGCGCGGCTCCAGAGGCCTGGAGCCCTGCTCACGACCGCGCGTGGCCTCTTGGCCGGGGGGGTGCGGGGGGTGGGGGTGGGGTGGGGGTGGGGGGAAGAGATCCTGACGGGCCGGGGCCAGCGTGCAGGCTGCCCAAGCCGCGGACTCTGCAAGTCGGGTGGAGAGTACCTGACGGCAGACGAGGGTAAAGGACTGCTCAGAAATCAGATAGGTTCCTAGATCTTCGATGAGTAAGGAGGCTCAGTGCTCATCCTCGATCCCTTTGCTGGTGGCTAAAAGGGAGCAAGGCCCACGAGCGCGCTTCTGGGAGCGGCCTGCCAAAACCTGGAGCAGGGCTGCTCAGGACTGGCTCTGCAGCAGGAGCAGAGGGGGGCAATGTCGCCACCTGGTGGACATCCTTGGTAGTGGCAGTAGGAGGCCTAGCAGCCTGGGTATGGAGGCGGCAGGACGAGGTCCTAGTGGATGATCGTTTTCACATGGCTTAAAAAGCATTGCTTCATAGATTTTATCCACATTGGGGTCTATCCTACGATGGTAAATACGGTCTCCGTTACTCCATCTTAGCTGCATTGATTAATTTTTTTGACGTTAGTTTTCTCTTCAATGATTTGGAAGCTATATTGTCTTCCAATTAAAATTCCCTCTAAGTTTTAATAAGTCATCTCTAAGTTCATAACTATATATATAATTGGACCAGTATTGCTATAACAGTCTCAAAAACGGGATAATCTATTAGATCTTGTTTCTCAATCATGATACATTTAGCATATTTTACCTCTCTGCTGTTCCCCATTGTGTGCGTGTGTGCGCGTGCGCGGGCTACAGTTCCTGCTTTTTAGACAGTTGCTTTCAGTTTGTTGCATTCGCAATGAAAATATAGGTATAAACATCTTGGATTTAATTGCTCGCTACCGCTATTTAATCCCATGTCTTTCCCATTTTTGAGTTATTTACTTCTTTCCCAATCAAATGGACTCATGATTGGCTAATTTTTTTCCAGCGGTAGACTTGGAACCCATACCAGTCTATACGCAGCTTTATGTTCTCCTCAGCAACACCTCTCAGCCTCAACACCCAACAACACTCTCCGTATCTAGGGCCCCAAGGCTTGTTTTAAAATGCGGCATTGTTTCTCATGTCCCCCCGCCCCCCTCCCGCCCCAAAAAGGAAGCAAGAATCTTCCTTGATTTAACGTGCTGCCTTTTTAGGACTGGCTAGTCTTGTCTGGTGAATGGATATTAAGAGAGATTTCCTTAAACTTCCTCCTGCTTCGTGCCATAACTCGACTTCATTGAGAAGCATGTTTTTCCCGTTTCTAAGACGGGCTTCCGCTTTGAACTGCTAAACCATCACGGCACACTTTTTCTCCATACTTATTCCTGGAAAACTGAGCTCTCTGCCGGAGTAAAGACGGTTCCCGTCAGAGAAGTGTGGCTCCCTGTCCCAAGGTCAAAGTGTAGAAGAAAGGGAAGATTCCTGTTTCCGAGGGTTCCATTTTGTCAGGTTAGAGATCTAGTCATCCGTGTGGCTGCGGTGGAATCTGCAGTATCTTGCCTCACAGTTTCCTTTTTCTGGCTTAGCAGGGGAGCCGCATTAGCTGAGGTCGCGGCGCTATGGCCCTTGTCAGGATCCCGGTGCTGAGGCAGCCCCTTCCCCCCACCCCCTCTCCTTGTCATTTTGATCGTGCAAACTGGGTGCCAGCTGTGTGAACCCTGCTCCTGGCCGCCAGGATTGCCCCCCCCCTCCCCACGCGACGTGTCCCCAGTTCCTCGGCGTCCCTCACTGCAACCAGCTAGCTCCAGGAAGGGTGCGAGCTGGCTTCCGCTGTCGTCCTTCCTCCTTCCTGTCCAGGCGGGCCCTCCTTTTGCGCTAGTCGGCCCGAAACCTTCTCTCCCGCGCTGCATAGGCTGAAGGAATGCCTCAGCGTTTGCAGCCGCTAGAGGGCGCTCTTCTCCTCTCTTTGGGCCCCTTCAGCGCTTCCAGTGGAAATTTCCGAGGTGGGAAGGGCTTGGGGGTTCTCTGTATCTAGGGGCTCCCGATCCAGCCGATTCAACTAACTGTGGGTTGAAAATATTCGGGAAAAAACGGAAAGTTTCGAAAAGCGACAATTGAACTTGCCACACACCGGCAACCGCTTACATAGCATTCACGTTGCCTTGCATGCCGCGCGTCACCTAGAGATGATTTAAAGTACACAGGAGGACACAGCGAAAGAGAATGTGACAATGACTGTATGGGTATGTTTATGCATAAGTGGAAAATTGTGCTCTAGACTGGAATTCGACACAACATTGTAAAAACGACAACAACGTGGAAGAAAAGTATGTTTGTATGTAAAAAATAAAGTCCTATGTCATTTTGTATAAGAGGCATCAGCATCCATGGATTTTGGCATCTGTGGGGAGTCCTGGAACCAGTGCCCCATGCTTACCAAGGCATGACTGGAAGCCCAGGCTCCTTATCCCAGCCTGTCATGTCCCCACGTGGTGTGAATCCTGCCTGTCCCACACTCCCCTGGTCACTCTCCTCCAGCCCTGCCAGACTGCCCTCTTCTTCTGGAACAGGCCAAGCTGAATGCACGTCATGTCTGACCTCTAGGAATATCCGTTACTTTGTGAGCATGGCTCTGCTTCAGGAAGACGGGCTGCATTGTCACTAGAGAAGACGGGATGGAGGTTCCTTAAAAACCTACAAATGGACTTACCTGATGATCCAGCCTTCCCACGCCTGGGGATATGTCAAGAGAAAACTCTAACTCAAAAAGTCCCATGCACCTCAATGCTCACAGCAGCCCTGTTTGTATTAGCCAGGACGTGGAACTAACCCCAACATCTAACGACTGGTGACTGGATAAAGAAGTCGTTGTCTTTTTATGCCGCGGAATACTACACAGCCGCGAAAAAGGATGGAACCATGCCATTTGCGGCAACATGGTTGGACACAGAGATAGTCATTCTGAGTGAAGTAAGCCAGAAGAGAGAAAAATGCCGCATGACACAACTTCCATGTGAAATCTAAGAAAAAAAGACAGAAATGATCTTAACTGCAAAAGACAAATAGAGCCACAGACATAGAGAAACAAACTTATGGTTACCAGGGAGGGACGGCGGTGGGAAGGGGTAAATATGGGAATCGGAAAATTGCCCGTCTTGGGGAGTGGTGGACATGTTAGCTCTCTTGATTGTGGCGATGGCTTTCTGGGTGTAGACATGTATGAAAATTGATCAAATACTACACGTGAGATGTGTCTAATTGACGGAACAGAACTCGTAGCCCTGTAAAGGTGTTTTAAAACAAAGAGATGGGCTGCATTGTGTCCTATGTTTCTATGTGTCTTCAGGGAGGTCTCAGGGGGGCGGTGCTGGCCTTCCTGCCAACACGATGACATGAAGCCCGAACAATCCCCCAATCGATGGGAAGAAGAGACGAGCCATGGTCACATCTGGACCCCAAGCTTACACGTGGTGCATGGGTGCCATTTATCGCCAATCCAGCGAGGTTCCGGCCAGAGCTAGAGGCCGGGGCAGCGAACCGGGAGCGGCACTAAGGAGCATCGTGGCGCAGAGGCTGGACTGGGGGCCCGCAGGCTCCTCCCAGGAGGAGCCTCAGGGTTTGGGAGGTGGCTAACGTGCCTGCTTCGTGTCACCAGCAAGTGATGCCACCCGTGGAAAATCAGCTGGGATCCTGAGCCGGGTCAGCCGTGGGTGATGCGGTAAAGGCTGCTTGCTAGCAGAGGGGACGCCAGACGGACGGTGAAGCAAGCAACAGGCTGCTGAGCTTCCGGCCTGTGTTTACCGTGCTTTCCGTGTCTCCCTGCATCTCAGGGTCACCCGGAGGAATTCGTGTGGAGTTTAGAGGCCGACGGCCTCTCGGTTCCTCATCAGCCTGGCAAGCCCCCCAGCCCTCTGCGGCCAGACCTCTGCGAGCGTCTTTCCCTTGTTCTAGCAAAACCCTCCCCACCCTCGCCTGCGGCGGGCTTTTGTTTTTTTAATTGATGGCAGTGAGGATACCTTACAGCCTCCTCCGGCCCTTCCTTAGGGCTTCTGCCTTTAGACCACGGCAAGGGGCGGCCCCCCAACCCCCACCCCCGACACCCCCGCGCTGTCCTGGGTCCTGAACTACAGAGGGTCCCTCTGGCCCTGACACTCCCTCTGGCCACGCCCTCTACGGGGTGGAGTCAGCAGGGCCAAGGGGACACGCCCATTGGCTCCACCCCGTGCTCTGGAATCCCAGGACCCCGAATGCCCTGCCCCAGCAGCCCCTGTCCCGCTTGTAGTTTCTGCACCGGCTCTCCCCGGAGTTCAGCATCCCAGGACTCACAGAGAGGCCAACGGGCAGCTGTTGGCATGGAGGTTACGGACAGAGCCCGGATGTGAGGTCTGAGTGTCCCCCTGTGCACATCCAAGGCCCCTTGGGGCATGGGATGGACCCAGCATTGGGCAGAAAAGGGTCAGGCTGGCGGTCAGAGACTGGGAATCGGCTCTCCCCGCACTGTCGCTTTCTTCGCAGGACTCCCCTGAGTCTGGGAATTCTAAAGTTGAGCCTGGACGTGTGTGGCACGTGGCAGTGACTTTGCGTGTGTGTGCGCGCGCCTGAGGACGTGTGTGGTTGTGTGTATGTTGTGGGGGTGTGCGTGGTCCATGACTCCGTGTGTGTGTGCGTGGGGATGTAGGCGGAGCAGAGTCAGTGTGTGTGCACGTGTGTTTGTGTGTACGTGCATGCATTAGTTTTAAGAATACTAGAAGCTGTCCTTCAGAAGTCTGCAGTAGTAAAAATTGTATGGTGTCCCTCACTGTATAATTCAAACTGAAAATAATCTTCAATCACCAGAAATGTAGTCCCCCCCAGATTCTGATTTTTTCCCCCCCATACCGATTATGCCCTCATTGCACTGATGAGGAAACTAGCTTAGAGATGTTAAGTGGCTCAGCCCAGGGCATGGAGCTCGCGAGCCCAGGGCCAGGACGCAGTCCAAGCGGCGCGGCTCCAGAGGCCTGGAGCCCTGCTCACGACCGCGCGTGGCCTCTTGGCCGGGGGGGTGCGGGGGGTGGGGGTGGGGTGGGGGTGGGGGGAAGAGATCCTGACGGGCCGGGGCCAGCGTGCAGGCTGCCCAAGCCGCGGACTCTGCAAGTCGGGTGGAGAGTACCTGACGGCAGACGAGGGTAAAGGACTGCTCAGAAATCAGATAGGTTCCTAGATCTTCGATGAGTAAGGAGGCTCAGTGCTCATCCTCGATCCCTTTGCTGGTGGCTAAAAGGGAGCAAGGCCCACGAGCGCGCTTCTGGGAGCGGCCTGCCAAAACCTGGAGCAGGGCTGCTCAGGACTGGCTCTGCAGCAGGAGCAGAGGGGGGCAATGTCGCCACCTGGTGGACATCCTTGGTAGTGGCAGTAGGAGGCCTAGCAGCCTGGGTATGGAGGCGGCAGGACGAGGTCCTAGTGGATGATCGTTTTCACATGGCTTAAAAAGCATTGCTTCATAGATTTTATCCACATTGGGGTCTATCCTACGATGGTAAATACGGTCTCCGTTACTCCATCTTAGCTGCATTGATTAATTTTTTTGACGTTAGTTTTCTCTTCAATGATTTGGAAGCTATATTGTCTTCCAATTAAAATTCCCTCTAAGTTTTAATAAGTCATCTCTAAGTTCATAACTATATATATAATTGGACCAGTATTGCTATAACAGTCTCAAAAACGGGATAATCTATTAGATCTTGTTTCTCAATCATGATACATTTAGCATATTTTACCTCTCTGCTGTTCCCCATTGTGTGCGTGTGTGCGCGTGCGCGGGCTACAGTTCCTGCTTTTTAGACAGTTGCTTTCAGTTTGTTGCATTCGCAATGAAAATATAGGTATAAACATCTTGGATTTAATTGCTCGCTACCGCTATTTAATCCCATGTCTTTCCCATTTTTGAGTTATTTACTTCTTTCCCAATCAAATGGACTCATGATTGGCTAATTTTTTTCCAGCGGTAGACTTGGAACCCATACCAGTCTATACGCAGCTTTATGTTCTCCTCAGCAACACCTCTCAGCCTCAACACCCAACAACACTCTCCGTATCTAGGGCCCCAAGGCTTGTTTTAAAATGCGGCATTGTTTCTCATGTCCCCCCGCCCCCCTCCCGCCCCAAAAAGGAAGCAAGAATCTTCCTTGATTTAACGTGCTGCCTTTTTAGGACTGGCTAGTCTTGTCTGGTGAATGGATATTAAGAGAGATTTCCTTAAACTTCCTCCTGCTTCGTGCCATAACTCGACTTCATTGAGAAGCATGTTTTTCCCGTTTCTAAGACGGGCTTCCGCTTTGAACTGCTAAACCATCACGGCACACTTTTTCTCCATACTTATTCCTGGAAAACTGAGCTCTCTGCCGGAGTAAAGACGGTTCCCGTCAGAGAAGTGTGGCTCCCTGTCCCAAGGTCAAAGTGTAGAAGAAAGGGAAGATTCCTGTTTCCGAGGGTTCCATTTTGTCAGGTTAGAGATCTAGTCATCCGTGTGGCTGCGGTGGAATCTGCAGTATCTTGCCTCACAGTTTCCTTTTTCTGGCTTAGCAGGGGAGCCGCATTAGCTGAGGTCGCGGCGCTATGGCCCTTGTCAGGATCCCGGTGCTGAGGCAGCCCCTTCCCCCCACCCCCTCTCCTTGTCATTTTGATCGTGCAAACTGGGTGCCAGCTGTGTGAACCCTGCTCCTGGCCGCCAGGATTGCCCCCCCCCCTCCCCACGCGACGTGTCCCCAGTTCCTCGGCGTCCCTCACTGCAACCAGCTAGCTCCAGGAAGGGTGCGAGCTGGCTTCCGCTGTCGTCCTTCCTCCTTCCTGTCCAGGCGGGCCCTCCTTTTGCGCTAGTCGGCCCGAAACCTTCTCTCCCGCGCTGCATAGGCTGAAGGAATGCCTCAGCGTTTGCAGCCGCTAGAGGGCGCTCTTCTCCTCTCTTTGGGCCCCTTCAGCGCTTCCAGTGGAAATTTCCGAGGTGGGAAGGGCTTGGGGGTTCTCTGTATCTAGGGGCTCCCGATCCAGCCGATTCAACTAACTGTGGGTTGAAAATATTCGGGAAAAAACGGAAAGTTTCGAAAAGCGACAATTGAACTTGCCACACACCGGCAACCGCTTACATAGCATTCACGTTGCCTTGCATGCCGCGCGTCACCTAGAGATGATTTAAAGTACACAGGAGGACACAGCGAAAGAGAATGTGACAATGACTGTATGGGTATGTTTATGCATAAGTGGAAAATTGTGCTCTAGACTGGAATTCGACACAACATTGTAAAAACGACAACAACGTGGAAGAAAAGTATGTTTGTATGTAAAAAATAAAGTCCTATGTCATTTTGTATAAGAGGCATCAGCATCCATGGATTTTGGCATCTGTGGGGAGTCCTGGAACCAGTGCCCCATGCTTACCAAGGCATGACTGGAAGCCCAGGCTCCTTATCCCAGCCTGTCATGTCCCCACGTGGTGTGAATCCTGCCTGTCCCACACTCCCCTGGTCACTCTCCTCCAGCCCTGCCAGACTGCCCTCTTCTTCTGGAACAGGCCAAGCTGAATGCACGTCATGTCTGACCTCTAGGAATATCCGTTACTTTGTGAGCATGGCTCTGCTTCAGGAAGACGGGCTGCATTGTCACTAGAGAAGACGGGATGGAGGTTCCTTAAAAACCTACAAATGGACTTACCTGATGATCCAGCCTTCCCACGCCTGGGGATATGTCAAGAGAAAACTCTAACTCAAAAAGTCCCATGCACCTCAATGCTCACAGCAGCCCTGTTTGTATTAGCCAGGACGTGGAACTAACCCCAACATCTAACGACTGGTGACTGGATAAAGAAGTCGTTGTCTTTTTATGCCGCGGAATACTACACAGCCGCGAAAAAGGATGGAACCATGCCATTTGCGGCAACATGGTTGGACACAGAGATAGTCATTCTGAGTGAAGTAAGCCAGAAGAGAGAAAAATGCCGCATGACACAACTTCCATGTGAAATCTAAGAAAAAAAGACAGAAATGATCTTAACTGCAAAAGACAAATAGAGCCACAGACATAGAGAAACAAACTTATGGTTACCAGGGAGGGACGGCGGTGGGAAGGGGTAAATATGGGAATCGGAAAATTGCCCGTCTTGGGGAGTGGTGGACATGTTAGCTCTCTTGATTGTGGCGATGGCTTTCTGGGTGTAGACATGTATGAAAATTGATCAAATACTACACGTGAGATGTGTCTAATTGACGGAACAGAACTCGTAGCCCTGTAAAGGTGTTTTAAAACAAAGAGATGGGCTGCATTGTGTCCTATGTTTCTATGTGTCTTCAGGGAGGTCTCAGGGGGGCGGTGCTGGCCTTCCTGCCAACACGATGACATGAAGCCCGAACAATCCCCCAATCGATGGGAAGAAGAGACGAGCCATGGTCACATCTGGACCCCAAGCTTACACGTGGTGCATGGGTGCCATTTATCGCCAATCCAGCGAGGTTCCGGCCAGAGCTAGAGGCCGGGGCAGCGAACCGGGAGCGGCACTAAGGAGCATCGTGGCGCAGAGGCTGGACTGGGGGCCCGCAGGCTCCTCCCAGGAGGAGCCTCAGGGTTTGGGAGGTGGCTAACGTGCCTGCTTCGTGTCACCAGCAAGTGATGCCACCCGTGGAAAATCAGCTGGGATCCTGAGCCGGGTCAGCCGTGGGTGATGCGGTAAAGGCTGCTTGCTAGCAGAGGGGACGCCAGACGGACGGTGAAGCAAGCAACAGGCTGCTGAGCTTCCGGCCTGTGTTTACCGTGCTTTCCGTGTCTCCCTGCATCTCAGGGTCACCCGGAGGAATTCGTGTGGAGTTTAGAGGCCGACGGCCTCTCGGTTCCTCATCAGCCTGGCAAGCCCCCCAGCCCTCTGCGGCCAGACCTCTGCGAGCGTCTTTCCCTTGTTCTAGCAAAACCCTCCCCACCCTCGCCTGTGGCGGGCTTTTGTTTTTTTAATTGATGGCAGTGAGGATACCTTACAGCCTCCTCCGGCCCTTCCTTAGGGCTTCTGCCCTTAGACCACGGCAAGGGGCGGCCCCCCAACCCCCACCCCCGACACCCCCGCGCTGTCCTGGGTCCTGAACTACAGAGGGTCCCTCTGGCCCTGACACTCCCTCTGGCCACGCCCTCTACGGGGTGGAGTCAGCAGGGCCAAGGGGACACGCCCATTGGCTCCACCCCGTGCTCTGGAATCCCAGGACCCCGAATGCCCTGCCCCAGCAGCCCCTGTCCCGCTTGTAGTTTCTGCACCGGCTCTCCCCGGAGTTCAGCATCCCAGGACTCACAGAGAGGCCAACGGGCAGCTGTTGGCATGGAGGTTACGGACAGAGCCCGGATGTGAGGTCTGAGTGTCCCCCTGTGCACATCCAAGGCCCCTTGGGGCATGGGATGGACCCAGCATTGGGCAGAAAAGGGTCAGGCTGGCGGTCAGAGACTGGGAATCGGCTCTCCCCGCACTGTCGCTTTCTTCGCAGGACTCCCCTGAGTCTGGGAATTCTAAAGTTGAGCCTGGACGTGTGTGGCACGTGGCAGTGACTTTGCGTGTGTGTGCGCGCGCCTGAGGACGTGTGTGGTTGTGTGTATGTTGTGGGGGTGTGCGTGGTCCATGACTCCGTGTGTGTGTGCGTGGGGATGTAGGCGGAGCAGAGTCAGTGTGTGTGCACGTGTGTTTGTGTGTACGTGCATGCATTAGTTTTAAGAATACTAGAAGCTGTCCTTCAGAAGTCTGCAGTAGTAAAAATTGTATGGTGTCCCTCACTGTATAATTCAAACTGAAAATAATCTTCAATCACCAGAAATGTAGTCCCCCCCAGATTCTGATCCCCCCTCCCATACCGATTATGCCCTCATTGTACTGATGAGGAAACTAGCTTAGAGATGTTAAGTGGCTCAGCCCAGGGCATGGAGCTCGCGAGCCCAGGGCCAGGACGCAGTCCAAGCGGCGCGGCTCCAGAGGCCTGGAGCCCTGCTCACGACCGCGCGTGGCCTCTTGGCCGGGGGGGTGCGGGGGGTGGGGGTGGGGTGGGGGTGGGGGGAAGAGATCCTGACGGGCCGGGGCCAGCGTGCAGGCTGCCCAAGCCGCGGACTCTGCAAGTCGGGTGGAGAGTACCTGACGGCAGACGAGGGTAAAGGACTGCTCAGAAATCAGATAGGTTCCTAGATCTTCGATGAGTAAGGAGGCTCAGTGCTCATCCTCGATCCCTTTGCTGGTGGCTAAAAGGGAGCAAGGCCCACGAGCGCGCTTCTGGGAGCGGCCTGCCAAAACCTGGAGCAGGGCTGCTCAGGACTGGCTCTGCAGCAGGAGCAGAGGGGGGCAATGTCGCCACCTGGTGGACATCCTTGGTAGTGGCAGTAGGAGGCCTAGCAGCCTGGGTATGGAGGCGGCAGGACGAGGTCCTAGTGGATGATCGTTTTCACATGGCTTAAAAAGCATTGCTTCATAGATTTTATCCACATTGGGGTCTATCCTACGATGGTAAATACGGTCTCCGTTACTCCATCTTAGCTGCATTGATTAATTTTTTTGACGTTAGTTTTCTCTTCAATGATTTGGAAGCTATATTGTCTTCCAATTAAAATTCCCTCTAAGTTTTAATAAGTCATCTCTAAGTTCATAACTATATATATAATTGGACCAGTATTGCTATAACAGTCTCAAAAACGGGATAATCTATTAGATCTTGTTTCTCAATCATGATACATTTAGCATATTTTACCTCTCTGCTGTTCCCCATTGTGTGCGTGTGTGCGCGTGCGCGGGCTACAGTTCCTGCTTTTTAGACAGTTGCTTTCAGTTTGTTGCATTCGCAATGAAAATATAGGTATAAACATCTTGGATTTAATTGCTCGCTACCGCTATTTAATCCCATGTCTTTCCCATTTTTGAGTTATTTACTTCTTTCCCAATCAAATGGACTCATGATTGGCTAATTTTTTTCCAGCGGTAGACTTGGAACCCATACCAGTCTATACGCAGCTTTATGTTCTCCTCAGCAACACCTCTCAGCCTCAACACCCAACAACACTCTCCGTATCTAGGGCCCCAAGGCTTGTTTTAAAATGCGGCATTGTTTCTCATGTCCCCCCGCCCCCCTCCCGCCCCAAAAAGGAAGCAAGAATCTTCCTTGATTTAACGTGCTGCCTTTTTAGGACTGGCTAGTCTTGTCTGGTGAATGGATATTAAGAGAGATTTCCTTAAACTTCCTCCTGCTTCGTGCCATAACTCGACTTCATTGAGAAGCATGTTTTTCCCGTTTCTAAGACGGGCTTCCGCTTTGAACTGCTAAACCATCACGGCACACTTTTTCTCCATACTTATTCCTGGAAAACTGAGCTCTCTGCCGGAGTAAAGACGGTTCCCGTCAGAGAAGTGTGGCTCCCTGTCCCAAGGTCAAAGTGTAGAAGAAAGGGAAGATTCCTGTTTCCGAGGGTTCCATTTTGTCAGGTTAGAGATCTAGTCATCCGTGTGGCTGCGGTGGAATCTGCAGTATCTTGCCTCACAGTTTCCTTTTTCTGGCTTAGCAGGGGAGCTGCATTAGCTGAGGTCGCGGCGCTATGGCCCTTGTCAGGATCCCGGTGCTGAGGCAGCCCCTTCCCCCCACCCCCTCTCCTTGTCATTTTGATCGTGCAAACTGGGTGCCAGCTGTGTGAACCCTGCTCCTGGCCGCCAGGATTGCCCCCCCCTCCCCACGCGACGTGTCCCCAGTTCCTCGGCGTCCCTCACTGCAACCAGCTAGCTCCAGGAAGGGTGCGAGCTGGCTTCCGCTGTCGTCCTTCCTCCTTCCTGTCCAGGCGGGCCCTCCTTTTGCGCTAGTCGGCCCGAAACCTTCTCTCCCGCGCTGCATAGGCTGAAGGAATGCCTCAGCGTTTGCAGCCGCTAGAGGGCGCTCTTCTCCTCTCTTTGGGCCCCTTCAGCGCTTCCAGTGGAAATTTCCGAGGTGGGAAGGGCTTGGGGGTTCTCTGTATCTAGGGGCTCCCGATCCAGCCGATTCAACTAACTGTGGGTTGAAAATATTCGGGAAAAAACGGAAAGTTTCGAAAAGCGACAATTGAACTTGCCACACACCGGCAACCGCTTACATAGCATTCACGTTGCCTTGCATGCCGCGCGTCACCTAGAGATGATTTAAAGTACACAGGAGGACACAGCGAAAGAGAATGTGACAATGACTGTATGGGTATGTTTATGCATAAGTGGAAAATTGTGCTCTAGACTGGAATTCGACACAACATTGTAAAAACGACAACAACGTGGAAGAAAAGTATGTTTGTATGTAAAAAATAAAGTCCTATGTCATTTTGTATAAGAGGCATCAGCATCCATGGATTTTGGCATCTGTGGGGAGTCCTGGAACCAGTGCCCCATGCTTACCAAGGCATGACTGGAAGCCCAGGCTCCTTATCCCAGCCTGTCATGTCCCCACGTGGTGTGAATCCTGCCTGTCCCACACTCCCCTGGTCACTCTCCTCCAGCCCTGCCAGACTGCCCTCTTCTTCTGGAACAGGCCAAGCTGAATGCACGTCATGTCTGACCTCTAGGAATATCCGTTACTTTGTGAGCATGGCTCTGCTTCAGGAAGACGGGCTGCATTGTCACTAGAGAAGACGGGATGGAGGTTCCTTAAAAACCTACAAATGGACTTACCTGATGATCCAGCCTTCCCACGCCTGGGGATATGTCAAGAGAAAACTCTAACTCAAAAAGTCCCATGCACCTCAATGCTCACAGCAGCCCTGTTTGTATTAGCCAGGACGTGGAACTAACCCCAACATCTAACGACTGGTGACTGGATAAAGAAGTCGTTGTCTTTTTATGCCGCGGAATACTACACAGCCGCGAAAAAGGATGGAACCATGCCATTTGCGGCAACATGGTTGGACACAGAGATAGTCATTCTGAGTGAAGTAAGCCAGAAGAGAGAAAAATGCCGCATGACACAACTTCCATGTGAAATCTAAGAAAAAAAGACAGAAATGATCTTAACTGCAAAAGACAAATAGAGCCACAGACATAGAGAAACAAACTTATGGTTACCAGGGAGGGACGGCGGTGGGAAGGGGTAAATATGGGAATCGGAAAATTGCCCGTCTTGGGGAGTGGTGGACATGTTAGCTCTCTTGATTGTGGCGATGGCTTTCTGGGTGTAGACATGTATGAAAATTGATCAAATACTACACGTGAGATGTGTCTAATTGACGGAACAGAACTCGTAGCCCTGTAAAGGTGTTTTAAAACAAAGAGATGGGCTGCATTGTGTCCTATGTTTCTATGTGTCTTCAGGGAGGTCTCAGGGGGGCGGTGCTGGCCTTCCTGCCAACACGATGACATGAAGCCCGAACAATCCCCCAATCGATGGGAAGAAGAGACGAGCCATGGTCACATCTGGACCCCAAGCTTACACGTGGTGCATGGGTGCCATTTATCGCCAATCCAGCGAGGTTCCGGCCAGAGCTAGAGGCCGGGGCAGCGAACCGGGAGCGGCACTAAGGAGCATCGTGGCGCAGAGGCTGGACTGGGGGCCCGCAGGCTCCTCCCAGGAGGAGCCTCAGGGTTTGGGAGGTGGCTAACGTGCCTGCTTCGTGTCACCAGCAAGTGATGCCACCCGTGGAAAATCAGCTGGGATCCTGAGCCGGGTCAGCCGTGGGTGATGCGGTAAAGGCTGCTTGCTAGCAGAGGGGACGCCAGACGGACGGTGAAGCAAGCAACAGGCTGCTGAGCTTCCGGCCTGTGTTTACCGTGCTTTCCGTGTCTCCCTGCATCTCAGGGTCACCCGGAGGAATTCGTGTGGAGTTTAGAGGCCGACGGCCTCTCGGTTCCTCATCAGCCTGGCAAGCCCCCCAGCCCTCTGCGGCCAGACCTCTGCGAGCGTCTTTCCCTTGTTCTAGCAAAACCCTCCCCACCCTCGCCTGCGGCGGGCTTTTGTTTTTTTAATTGATGGCAGTGAGGATACCTTACAGCCTCCTCCGGCCCTTCCTTAGGGCTTCTGCCCTTAGACCACGGCAAGGGGCGGCCCCCCAACCCCCACCCCCGACACCCCCGCGCTGTCCTGGGTCCTGAACTACAGAGGGTCCCTCTGGCCCTGACACTCCCTCTGGCCACGCCCTCTACGGGGTGGAGTCAGCAGGGCCAAGGGGACACGCCCATTGGCTCCACCCCGTGCTCTGGAATCCCAGGACCCCGAATGCCCTGCCCCAGCAGCCCCTGTCCCGCTTGTAGTTTCTGCACCGGCTCTCCCCGGAGTTCAGCATCCCAGGACTCACAGAGAGGCCAACGGGCAGCTGTTGGCATGGAGGTTACGGACAGAGCCCGGATGTGAGGTCTGAGTGTCCCCCTGTGCACATCCAAGGCCCCTTGGGGCATGGGATGGACCCAGCATTGGGCAGAAAAGGGTCAGGCTGGCGGTCAGAGACTGGGAATCGGCTCTCCCCGCACTGTCGCTTTCTTCGCAGGACTCCCCTGAGTCTGGGAATTCTAAAGTTGAGCCTGGACGTGTGTGGCACGTGGCAGTGACTTTGCGTGTGTGTGCGCGCGCCTGAGGACGTGTGTGGTTGTGTGTATGTTGTGGGGGTGTGCGTGGTCCATGACTCCGTGTGTGTGTGCGTGGGGATGTAGGCGGAGCAGAGTCAGTGTGTGTGCACGTGTGTTTGTGTGTACGTGCATGCATTAGTTTTAAGAATACTAGAAGCTGTCCTTCAGAAGTCTGCAGTAGTAAAAATTGTATGGTGTCCCTCACTGTATAATTCAAACTGAAAATAATCTTCAATCACCAGAAATGTAGTCCCCCCCAGATTCTGATTTTTTCCCCCCCATACCGATTATGCCCTCATTGCACTGATGAGGAAACTAGCTTAGAGATGTTAAGTGGCTCAGCCCAGGGCATGGAGCTCGCGAGCCCAGGGCCAGGACGCAGTCCAAGCGGCGCGGCTCCAGAGGCCTGGAGCCCTGCTCACGACCGCGCGTGGCCTCTTGGCCGGGGGGGTGCGGGGGGTGGGGGTGGGGTGGGGGTGGGGGGAAGAGATCCTGACGGGCCGGGGCCAGCGTGCAGGCTGCCCAAGCCGCGGACTCTGCAAGTCGGGTGGAGAGTACCTGACGGCAGACGAGGGTAAAGGACTGCTCAGAAATCAGATAGGTTCCTAGATCTTCGATGAGTAAGGAGGCTCAGTGCTCATCCTCGATCCCTTTGCTGGTGGCTAAAAGGGAGCAAGGCCCACGAGCGCGCTTCTGGGAGCGGCCTGCCAAAACCTGGAGCAGGGCTGCTCAGGACTGGCTCTGCAGCAGGAGCAGAGGGGGGCAATGTCGCCACCTGGTGGACATCCTTGGTAGTGGCAGTAGGAGGCCTAGCAGCCTGGGTATGGAGGCGGCAGGACGAGGTCCTAGTGGATGATCGTTTTCACATGGCTTAAAAAGCATTGCTTCATAGATTTTATCCACATTGGGGTCTATCCTACGATGGTAAATACGGTCTCCGTTACTCCATCTTAGCTGCATTGATTAATTTTTTTGAGGTTAGTTTTCTCTTCAATGATTTGGAAGCTATATTGTCTTCCAATTAAAATTCCCTCTAAGTTTTAATAAGTCATCTCTAAGTTCATAACTATATATATAATTGGACCAGTATTGCTATAACAGTCTCAAAAACGGGATAATCTATTAGATCTTGTTTCTCAATCATGATACATTTAGCATATTTTACCTCTCTGCTGTTCCCCATTGTGTGCGTGTGTGCGCGTGCGCGGGCTACAGTTCCTGCTTTTTAGACAGTTGCTTTCAGTTTGTTGCATTCGCAATGAAAATATAGGTATAAACATCTTGGATTTAATTGCTCGCTACCGCTATTTAATCCCATGTCTTTCCCATTTTTGAGTTATTTACTTCTTTCCCAATCAAATGGACTCATGATTGGCTAATTTTTTTCCAGCGGTAGACTTGGAACCCATACCAGTCTATACGCAGCTTTATGTTCTCCTCAGCAACACCTCTCAGCCTCAACACCCAACAACACTCTCCGTATCTAGGGCCCCAAGGCTTGTTTTAAAATGCGGCATTGTTTCTCATGTCCCCCCGCCCCCCTCCCGCCCCAAAAAGGAAGCAAGAATCTTCCTTGATTTAACGTGCTGCCTTTTTAGGACTGGCTAGTCTTGTCTGGTGAATGGATATTAAGAGAGATTTCCTTAAACTTCCTCCTGCTTCGTGCCATAACTCGACTTCATTGAGAAGCATGTTTTTCCCGTTTCTAAGACGGGCTTCCGCTTTGAACTGCTAAACCATCACGGCACACTTTTTCTCCATACTTATTCCTGGAAAACTGAGCTCTCTGCCGGAGTAAAGACGGTTCCCGTCAGAGAAGTGTGGCTCCCTGTCCCAAGGTCAAAGTGTAGAAGAAAGGGAAGATTCCTGTTTCCGAGGGTTCCATTTTGTCAGGTTAGAGATCTAGTCATCCGTGTGGCTGCGGTGGAATCTGCAGTATCTTGCCTCACAGTTTCCTTTTTCTGGCTTAGCAGGGGAGCCGCATTAGCTGAGGTCGCGGCGCTATGGCCCTTGTCAGGATCCCGGTGCTGAGGCAGCCCCTTCCCCCCACCCCCTCTCCTTGTCATTTTGATCGTGCAAACTGGGTGCCAGCTGTGTGAACCCTGCTCCTGGCCGCCAGGATTGCCCCCCCCTCCCCACGCGACGTGTCCCCAGTTCCTCGGCGTCCCTCACTGCAACCAGCTAGCTCCAGGAAGGGTGCGAGCTGGCTTCCGCTGTCGTCCTTCCTCCTTCCTGTCCAGGCGGGCCCTCCTTTTGCGCTAGTCGGCCCGAAACCTTCTCTCCCGCGCTGCATAGGCTGAAGGAATGCCTCAGCGTTTGCAGCCGCTAGAGGGCGCTCTTCTCCTCTCTTTGGGCCCCTTCAGCGCTTCCAGTGGAAATTTCCGAGGTGGGAAGGGCTTGGGGGTTCTCTGTATCTAGGGGCTCCCGATCCAGCCGATTCAACTAACTGTGGGTTGAAAATATTCGGGAAAAAACGGAAAGTTTCGAAAAGCGACAATTGAACTTGCCACACACCGGCAACCGCTTACATAGCATTCACGTTGCCTTGCATGCCGCGCGTCACCTAGAGATGATTTAAAGTACACAGGAGGACACAGCGAAAGAGAATGTGACAATGACTGTATGGGTATGTTTATGCATAAGTGGAAAATTGTGCTCTAGACTGGAATTCGACACAACATTGTAAAAACGACAACAACGTGGAAGAAAAGTATGTTTGTATGTAAAAAATAAAGTCCTATGTCATTTTGTATAAGAGGCATCAGCATCCATGGATTTTGGCATCTGTGGGGAGTCCTGGAACCAGTGCCCCATGCTTACCAAGGCATGACTGGAAGCCCAGGCTCCTTATCCCAGCCTGTCATGTCCCCACGTGGTGTGAATCCTGCCTGTCCCACACTCCCCTGGTCACTCTCCTCCAGCCCTGCCAGACTGCCCTCTTCTTCTGGAACAGGCCAAGCTGAATGCACGTCATGTCTGACCTCTAGGAATATCCGTTACTTTGTGAGCATGGCTCTGCTTCAGGAAGACGGGCTGCATTGTCACTAGAGAAGACGGGATGGAGGTTCCTTAAAAACCTACAAATGGACTTACCTGATGATCCAGCCTTCCCACGCCTGGGGATATGTCAAGAGAAAACTCTAACTCAAAAAGTCCCATGCACCTCAATGCTCACAGCAGCCCTGTTTGTATTAGCCAGGACGTGGAACTAACCCCAACATCTAACGACTGGTGACTGGATAAAGAAGTCGTTGTCTTTTTATGCCGCGGAATACTACACAGCCGCGAAAAAGGATGGAACCATGCCATTTGCGGCAACATGGTTGGACACAGAGATAGTCATTCTGAGTGAAGTAAGCCAGAAGAGAGAAAAATGCCGCATGACACAACTTCCATGTGAAATCTAAGAAAAAAAGACAGAAATGATCTTAACTGCAAAAGACAAATAGAGCCACAGACATAGAGAAACAAACTTATGGTTACCAGGGAGGGACGGCGGTGGGAAGGGGTAAATATGGGAATCGGAAAATTGCCCGTCTTGGGGAGTGGTGGACATGTTAGCTCTCTTGATTGTGGCGATGGCTTTCTGGGTGTAGACATGTATGAAAATTGATCAAATACTACACGTGAGATGTGTCTAATTGACGGAACAGAACTCGTAGCCCTGTAAAGGTGTTTTAAAACAAAGAGATGGGCTGCATTGTGTCCTATGTTTCTATGTGTCTTCAGGGAGGTCTCAGGGGGGCGGTGCTGGCCTTCCTGCCAACACGATGACATGAAGCCCGAACAATCCCCCAATCGATGGGAAGAAGAGACGAGCCATGGTCACATCTGGACCCCAAGCTTACACGTGGTGCATGGGTGCCATTTATCGCCAATCCAGCGAGGTTCCGGCCAGAGCTAGAGGCCGGGGCAGCGAACCGGGAGCGGCACTAAGGAGCATCGTGGCGCAGAGGCTGGACTGGGGGCCCGCAGGCTCCTCCCAGGAGGAGCCTCAGGGTTTGGGAGGTGGCTAACGTGCCTGCTTCGTGTCACCAGCAAGTGATGCCACCCGTGGAAAATCAGCTGGGATCCTGAGCCGGGTCAGCCGTGGGTGATGCGGTAAAGGCTGCTTGCTAGCAGAGGGGACGCCAGACGGACGGTGAAGCAAGCAACAGGCTGCTGAGCTTCCGGCCTGTGTTTACCGTGCTTTCCGTGTCTCCCTGCATCTCAGGGTCACCCGGAGGAATTCGTGTGGAGTTTAGAGGCCGACGGCCTCTCGGTTCCTCATCAGCCTGGCAAGCCCCCCAGCCCTCTGCGGCCAGACCTCTGCGAGCGTCTTTCCCTTGTTCTAGCAAAACCCTCCCCACCCTCGCCTGCGGCGGGCTTTTGTTTTTTTAATTGATGGCAGTGAGGATACCTTACAGCCTCCTCCGGCCCTTCCTTAGGGCTTCTGCCCTTAGAGCACGGCAAGGGGCGGCCCCCCAACCCCCACCCCCGACACCCCCGCGCTGTCCTGGGTCCTGAACTACAGAGGGTCCCTCTGGCCCTGACACTCCCTCTGGCCACGCCCTCTACGGGGTGGAGTCAGCAGGGCCAAGGGGACACGCCCATTGGCTCCACCCCGTGCTCTGGAATCCCAGGACCCCGAATGCCCTGCCCCAGCAGCCCCTGTCCCGCTTGTAGTTTCTGCACCGGCTCTCCCCGGAGTTCAGCATCCCAGGACTCACAGAGAGGCCAACGGGCAGCTGTTGGCATGGAGGTTACGGACAGAGCCCGGATGTGAGGTCTGAGTGTCCCCCTGTGCACATCCAAGGCCCCTTGGGGCATGGGATGGACCCAGCATTGGGCAGAAAAGGGTCAGGCTGGCGGTCAGAGACTGGGAATCGGCTCTCCCCGCACTGTCGCTTTCTTCGCAGGACTCCCCTGAGTCTGGGAATTCTAAAGTTGAGCCTGGACGTGTGTGGCACGTGGCAGTGACTTTGCGTGTGTGTGCGCGCGCCTGAGGACGTGTGTGGTTGTGTGTATGTTGTGGGGGTGTGCGTGGTCCATGACTCCGTGTGTGTGTGCGTGGGGATGTAGGCGGAGCAGAGTCAGTGTGTGTGCACGTGTGTTTGTGTGTACGTGCATGCATTAGTTTTAAGAATACTAGAAGCTGTCCTTCAGAAGTCTGCAGTAGTAAAAATTGTATGGTGTCCCTCACTGTATAATTCAAACTGAAAATAATCTTCAATCACCAGAAATGTAGTCCCCCCCAGATTCTGATTTTTTCCCCCCCATACCGATTATGCCCTCATTGCACTGATGAGGAAACTAGCTTAGAGATGTTAAGTGGCTCAGCCCAGGGCATGGAGCTCGCGAGCCCAGGGCCAGGACGCAGTCCAAGCGGCGCGGCTCCAGAGGCCTGGAGCCCTGCTCACGACCGCGCGTGGCCTCTTGGCCGGGGGGGTGCGGGGGGTGGGGGTGGGGTGGGGGTGGGGGGAAGAGATCCTGACGGGCCGGGGCCAGCGTGCAGGCTGCCCAAGCCGCGGACTCTGCAAGTCGGGTGGAGAGTACCTGACGGCAGACGAGGGTAAAGGACTGCTCAGAAATCAGATAGGTTCCTAGATCTTCGATGAGTAAGGAGGCTCAGTGCTCATCCTCGATCCCTTTGCTGGTGGCTAAAAGGGAGCAAGGCCCACGAGCGCGCTTCTGGGAGCGGCCTGCCAAAACCTGGAGCAGGGCTGCTCAGGACTGGCTCTGCAGCAGGAGCAGAGGGGGGCAATGTCGCCACCTGGTGGACATCCTTGGTAGTGGCAGTAGGAGGCCTAGCAGCCTGGGTATGGAGGCGGCAGGACGAGGTCCTAGTGGATGATCGTTTTCACATGGCTTAAAAAGCATTGCTTCATAGATTTTATCCACATTGGGGTCTATCCTACGATGGTAAATACGGTCTCCGTTACTCCATCTTAGCTGCATTGATTAATTTTTTTGACGTTAGTTTTCTCTTCAATGATTTGGAAGCTATATTGTCTTCCAATTAAAATTCCCTCTAAGTTTTAATAAGTCATCTCTAAGTTCATAACTATATATATAATTGGACCAGTATTGCTATAACAGTCTCAAAAACGGGATAATCTATTAGATCTTGTTTCTCAATCATGATACATTTAGCATATTTTACCTCTCTGCTGTTCCCCATTGTGTGCGTGTGTGCGCGTGCGCGGGCTACAGTTCCTGCTTTTTAGACAGTTGCTTTCAGTTTGTTGCATTCGCAATGAAAATATAGGTATAAACATCTTGGATTTAATTGCTCGCTACCGCTATTTAATCCCATGTCTTTCCCATTTTTGAGTTATTTACTTCTTTCCCAATCAAATGGACTCATGATTGGCTAATTTTTTTCCAGCGGTAGACTTGGAACCCATACCAGTCTATACGCAGCTTTATGTTCTCCTCAGCAACACCTCTCAGCCTCAACACCCAACAACACTCTCCGTATCTAGGGCCCCAAGGCTTGTTTTAAAATGCGGCATTGTTTCTCATGTCCCCCCGCCCCCCTCCCGCCCCAAAAAGGAAGCAAGAATCTTCCTTGATTTAACGTGCTGCCTTTTTAGGACTGGCTAGTCTTGTCTGGTGAATGGATATTAAGAGAGATTTCCTTAAACTTCCTCCTGCTTCGTGCCATAACTCGACTTCATTGAGAAGCATGTTTTTCCCGTTTCTAAGACGGGCTTCCGCTTTGAACTGCTAAACCATCACGGCACACTTTTTCTCCATACTTATTCCTGGAAAACTGAGCTCTCTGCCGGAGTAAAGACGGTTCCCGTCAGAGAAGTGTGGCTCCCTGTCCCAAGGTCAAAGTGTAGAAGAAAGGGAAGATTCCTGTTTCCGAGGGTTCCATTTTGTCAGGTTAGAGATCTAGTCATCCGTGTGGCTGCGGTGGAATCTGCAGTATCTTGCCTCACAGTTTCCTTTTTCTGGCTTAGCAGGGGAGCCGCATTAGCTGAGGTCGCGGCGCTATGGCCCTTGTCAGGATCCCGGTGCTGAGGCAGCCCCTTCCCCCCACCCCCTCTCCTTGTCATTTTGATCGTGCAAACTGGGTGCCAGCTGTGTGAACCCTGCTCCTGGCCGCCAGGATTGCCCCCCCCCCTCCCCACGCGACGTGTCCCCAGTTCCTCGGCGTCCCTCACTGCAACCAGCTAGCTCCAGGAAGGGTGCGAGCTGGCTTCCGCTGTCGTCCTTCCTCCTTCCTGTCCAGGCGGGCCCTCCTTTTGCGCTAGTCGGCCCGAAACCTTCTCTCCCGCGCTGCATAGGCTGAAGGAATGCCTCAGCGTTTGCAGCCGCTAGAGGGCGCTCTTCTCCTCTCTTTGGGCCCCTTCAGCGCTTCCAGTGGAAATTTCCGAGGTGGGAAGGGCTTGGGGGTTCTCTGTATCTAGGGGCTCCCGATCCAGCCGATTCAACTAACTGTGGGTTGAAAATATTCGGGAAAAAACGGAAAGTTTCGAAAAGCGACAATTGAACTTGCCACACACCGGCAACCGCTTACATAGCATTCACGTTGCCTTGCATGCCGCGCGTCACCTAGAGATGATTTAAAGTACACAGGAGGACACAGCGAAAGAGAATGTGACAATGACTGTATGGGTATGTTTATGCATAAGTGGAAAATTGTGCTCTAGACTGGAATTCGACACAACATTGTAAAAACGACAACAACGTGGAAGAAAAGTATGTTTGTATGTAAAAAATAAAGTCCTATGTCATTTTGTATAAGAGGCATCAGCATCCATGGATTTTGGCATCTGTGGGGAGTCCTGGAACCAGTGCCCCATGCTTACCAAGGCATGACTGGAAGCCCAGGCTCCTTATCCCAGCCTGTCATGTCCCCACGTGGTGTGAATCCTGCCTGTCCCACACTCCCCTGGTCACTCTCCTCCAGCCCTGCCAGACTGCCCTCTTCTTCTGGAACAGGCCAAGCTGAATGCACGTCATGTCTGACCTCTAGGAATATCCGTTACTTTGTGAGCATGGCTCTGCTTCAGGAAGACGGGCTGCATTGTCACTAGAGAAGACGGGATGGAGGTTCCTTAAAAACCTACAAATGGACTTACCTGATGATCCAGCCTTCCCACGCCTGGGGATATGTCAAGAGAAAACTCTAACTCAAAAAGTCCCATGCACCTCAATGCTCACAGCAGCCCTGTTTGTATTAGCCAGGACGTGGAACTAACCCCAACATCTAACGACTGGTGACTGGATAAAGAAGTCGTTGTCTTTTTATGCCGCGGAATACTACACAGCCGCGAAAAAGGATGGAACCATGCCATTTGCGGCAACATGGTTGGACACAGAGATAGTCATTCTGAGTGAAGTAAGCCAGAAGAGAGAAAAATGCCGCATGACACAACTTCCATGTGAAATCTAAGAAAAAAAGACAGAAATGATCTTAACTGCAAAAGACAAATAGAGCCACAGACATAGAGAAACAAACTTATGGTTACCAGGGAGGGACGGCGGTGGGAAGGGGTAAATATGGGAATCGGAAAATTGCCCGTCTTGGGGAGTGGTGGACATGTTAGCTCTCTTGATTGTGGCGATGGCTTTCTGGGTGTAGACATGTATGAAAATTGATCAAATACTACACGTGAGATGTGTCTAATTGACGGAACAGAACTCGTAGCCCTGTAAAGGTGTTTTAAAACAAAGAGATGGGCTGCATTGTGTCCTATGTTTCTATGTGTCTTCAGGGAGGTCTCAGGGGGGCGGTGCTGGCCTTCCTGCCAACACGATGACATGAAGCCCGAACAATCCCCCAATCGATGGGAAGAAGAGACGAGCCATGGTCACATCTGGACCCCAAGCTTACACGTGGTGCATGGGTGCCATTTATCGCCAATCCAGCGAGGTTCCGGCCAGAGCTAGAGGCCGGGGCAGCGAACCGGAAGCGGCACTAAGGAGCATCGTGGCGCAGAGGCTGGACTGGGGGCCCGCAGGCTCCTCCCAGGAGGAGCCTCAGGGTTTGGGAGGTGGCTAACGTGCCTGCTTCGTGTCACCAGCAAGTGATGCCACCCGTGGAAAATCAGCTGGGATCCTGAGCCGGGTCAGCCGTGGGTGATGCGGTAAAGGCTGCTTGCTAGCAGAGGGGACGCCAGACGGACGGTGAAGCAAGCAACAGGCTGCTGAGCTTCCGGCCTGTGTTTACCGTGCTTTCCGTGTCTCCCTGCATCTCAGGGTCACCCGGAGGAATTCGTGTGGAGTTTAGAGGCCGACGGCCTCTCGGTTCCTCATCAGCCTGGCAAGCCCCCCAGCCCTCTGCGGCCAGACCTCTGCGAGCGTCTTTCCCTTGTTCTAGCAAAACCCTCCCCACCCTCGCCTGTGGCGGGCTTTTGTTTTTTTAATTGATGGCAGTGAGGATACCTTACAGCCTCCTCCGGCCCTTCCTTAGGGCTTCTGCCCTTAGACCACGGCAAGGGGCGGCCCCCCAACCCCCACCCCCGACACCCCCGCGCTGTCCTGGGTCCTGAACTACAGAGGGTCCCTCTGGCCCTGACACTCCCTCTGGCCACGCCCTCTATGGGGTGGAGTCAGCAGGGCCAAGGGGACACGCCCATTGGCTCCACCCCGTGCTCTGGAATCCCAGGACCCCGAATGCCCTGCCCCAGCAGCCCCTGTCCCGCTTGTAGTTTCTGCACCGGCTCTCCCCGGAGTTCAGCATCCCAGGACTCACAGAGAGGCCAACGGGCAGCTGTTGGCATGGAGGTTACGGACAGAGCCCGGATGTGAGGTCTGAGTGTCCCCCTGTGCACATCCAAGGCCCCTTGGGGCATGGGATGGACCCAGCATTGGGCAGAAAAGGGTCAGGCTGGCGGTCAGAGACTGGGAATCGGCTCTCCCCGCACTGTCGCTTTCTTCGCAGGACTCCCCTGAGTCTGGGAATTCTAAAGTTGAGCCTGGACGTGTGTGGCACGTGGCAGTGACTTTGCGTGTGTGTGCGCGCGCCTGAGGACGTGTGTGGTTGTGTGTATGTTGTGGGGGTGTGCGTGGTCCATGACTCCGTGTGTGTGTGCGTGGGGATGTAGGCGGAGCAGAGTCAGTGTGTGTGCACGTGTGTTTGTGTGTACGTGCATGCATTAGTTTTAAGAATACTAGAAGCTGTCCTTCAGAAGTCTGCAGTAGTAAAAATTGTATGGTGTCCCTCACTGTATAATTCAAACTGAAAATAATCTTCAATCACCAGAAATGTAGTCCCCCCCAGATTCTGATCCCCCCTCCCATACCGATTATGCCCTCATTGTACTGATGAGGAAACTAGCTTAGAGATGTTAAGTGGCTCAGCCCAGGGCATGGAGCTCGCGAGCCCAGGGCCAGGACGCAGTCCAAGCGGCGCGGCTCCAGAGGCCTGGAGCCCTGCTCACGACCGCGCGTGGCCTCTTGGCCGGGGGGGTGCGGGGGGTGGGGGTGGGGTGGGGGTGGGGGGAAGAGATCCTGACGGGCCGGGGCCAGCGTGCAGGCTGCCCAAGCCGCGGACTCTGCAAGTCGGGTGGAGAGTACCTGACGGCAGACGAGGGTAAAGGACTGCTCAGAAATCAGATAGGTTCCTAGATCTTCGATGAGTAAGGAGGCTCAGTGCTCATCCTCGATCCCTTTGCTGGTGGCTAAAAGGGAGCAAGGCCCACGAGCGCGCTTCTGGGAGCGGCCTGCCAAAACCTGGAGCAGGGCTGCTCAGGACTGGCTCTGCAGCAGGAGCAGAGGGGGGCAATGTCGCCACCTGGTGGACATCCTTGGTAGTGGCAGTAGGAGGCCTAGCAGCCTGGGTATGGAGGCGGCAGGACGAGGTCCTAGTGGATGATCGTTTTCACATGGCTTAAAAAGCATTGCTTCATAGATTTTATCCACATTGGGGTCTATCCTACGATGGTAAATACGGTCTCCGTTACTCCATCTTAGCTGCATTGATTAATTTTTTTGAGGTTAGTTTTCTCTTCAATGATTTGGAAGCTATATTGTCTTCCAATTAAAATTCCCTCTAAGTTTTAATAAGTCATCTCTAAGTTCATAACTATATATATAATTGGACCAGTATTGCTATAACAGTCTCAAAAACGGGATAATCTATTAGATCTTGTTTCTCAATCATGATACATTTAGCATATTTTACCTCTCTGCTGTTCCCCATTGTGTGCGTGTGTGCGCGTGCGCGGGCTACAGTTCCTGCTTTTTAGACAGTTGCTTTCAGTTTGTTGCATTCGCAATGAAAATATAGGTATAAACATCTTGGATTTAATTGCTCGCTACCGCTATTTAATCCCATGTCTTTCCCATTTTTGAGTTATTTACTTCTTTCCCAATCAAATGGACTCATGATTGGCTAATTTTTTTCCAGCGGTAGACTTGGAACCCATACCAGTCTATACGCAGCTTTATGTTCTCCTCAGCAACACCTCTCAGCCTCAACACCCAACAACACTCTCCGTATCTAGGGCCCCAAGGCTTGTTTTAAAATGCGGCATTGTTTCTCATGTCCCCCCGCCCCCCTCCCGCCCCAAAAAGGAAGCAAGAATCTTCCTTGATTTAACGTGCTGCCTTTTTAGGACTGGCTAGTCTTGTCTGGTGAATGGATATTAAGAGAGATTTCCTTAAACTTCCTCCTGCTTCGTGCCATAACTCGACTTCATTGAGAAGCATGTTTTTCCCGTTTCTAAGACGGGCTTCCGCTTTGAACTGCTAAACCATCACGGCACACTTTTTCTCCATACTTATTCCTGGAAAACTGAGCTCTCTGCCGGAGTAAAGACGGTTCCCGTCAGAGAAGTGTGGCTCCCTGTCCCAAGGTCAAAGTGTAGAAGAAAGGGAAGATTCCTGTTTCCGAGGGTTCCATTTTGTCAGGTTAGAGATCTAGTCATCCGTGTGGCTGCGGTGGAATCTGCAGTATCTTGCCTCACAGTTTCCTTTTTCTGGCTTAGCAGGGGAGCCGCATTAGCTGAGGTCGCGGCGCTATGGCCCTTGTCAGGATCCCGGTGCTGAGGCAGCCCCTTCCCCCCACCCCCTCTCCTTGTCATTTTGATCGTGCAAACTGGGTGCCAGCTGTGTGAACCCTGCTCCTGGCCGCCAGGATTGCCCCCCCCTCCCCACGCGACGTGTCCCCAGTTCCTCGGCGTCCCTCACTGCAACCAGCTAGCTCCAGGAAGGGTGCGAGCTGGCTTCCGCTGTCGTCCTTCCTCCTTCCTGTCCAGGCGGGCCCTCCTTTTGCGCTAGTCGGCCCGAAACCTTCTCTCCCGCGCTGCATAGGCTGAAGGAATGCCTCAGCGTTTGCAGCCGCTAGAGGGCGCTCTTCTCCTCTCTTTGGGCCCCTTCAGCGCTTCCAGTGGAAATTTCCGAGGTGGGAAGGGCTTGGGGGTTCTCTGTATCTAGGGGCTCCCGATCCAGCCGATTCAACTAACTGTGGGTTGAAAATATTCGGGAAAAAACGGAAAGTTTCGAAAAGCGACAATTGAACTTGCCACACACCGGCAACCGCTTACATAGCATTCACGTTGCCTTGCATGCCGCGCGTCACCTAGAGATGATTTAAAGTACACAGGAGGACACAGCGAAAGAGAATGTGACAATGACTGTATGGGTATGTTTATGCATAAGTGGAAAATTGTGCTCTAGACTGGAATTCGACACAACATTGTAAAAACGACAACAACGTGGAAGAAAAGTATGTTTGTATGTAAAAAATAAAGTCCTATGTCATTTTGTATAAGAGGCATCAGCATCCATGGATTTTGGCATCTGTGGGGAGTCCTGGAACCAGTGCCCCATGCTTACCAAGGCATGACTGGAAGCCCAGGCTCCTTATCCCAGCCTGTCATGTCCCCACGTGGTGTGAATCCTGCCTGTCCCACACTCCCCTGGTCACTCTCCTCCAGCCCTGCCAGACTGCCCTCTTCTTCTGGAACAGGCCAAGCTGAATGCACGTCATGTCTGACCTCTAGGAATATCCGTTACTTTGTGAGCATGGCTCTGCTTCAGGAAGACGGGCTGCATTGTCACTAGAGAAGACGGGATGGAGGTTCCTTAAAAACCTACAAATGGACTTACCTGATGATCCAGCCTTCCCACGCCTGGGGATATGTCAAGAGAAAACTCTAACTCAAAAAGTCCCATGCACCTCAATGCTCACAGCAGCCCTGTTTGTATTAGCCAGGACGTGGAACTAACCCCAACATCTAACGACTGGTGACTGGATAAAGAAGTCGTTGTCTTTTTATGCCGCGGAATACTACACAGCCGCGAAAAAGGATGGAACCATGCCATTTGCGGCAACATGGTTGGACACAGAGATAGTCATTCTGAGTGAAGTAAGCCAGAAGAGAGAAAAATGCCGCATGACACAACTTCCATGTGAAATCTAAGAAAAAAAGACAGAAATGATCTTAACTGCAAAAGACAAATAGAGCCACAGACATAGAGAAACAAACTTATGGTTACCAGGGAGGGACGGCGGTGGGAAGGGGTAAATATGGGAATCGGAAAATTGCCCGTCTTGGGGAGTGGTGGACATGTTAGCTCTCTTGATTGTGGCGATGGCTTTCTGGGTGTAGACATGTATGAAAATTGATCAAATACTACACGTGAGATGTGTCTAATTGACGGAACAGAACTCGTAGCCCTGTAAAGGTGTTTTAAAACAAAGAGATGGGCTGCATTGTGTCCTATGTTTCTATGTGTCTTCAGGGAGGTCTCAGGGGGGCGGTGCTGGCCTTCCTGCCAACACGATGACATGAAGCCCGAACAATCCCCCAATCGATGGGAAGAAGAGACGAGCCATGGTCACATCTGGACCCCAAGCTTACACGTGGTGCATGGGTGCCATTTATCGCCAATCCAGCGAGGTTCCGGCCAGAGCTAGAGGCCGGGGCAGCGAACCGGGAGCGGCACTAAGGAGCATCGTGGCGCAGAGGCTGGACTGGGGGCCCGCAGGCTCCTCCCAGGAGGAGCCTCAGGGTTTGGGAGGTGGCTAACGTGCCTGCTTCGTGTCACCAGCAAGTGATGCCACCCGTGGAAAATCAGCTGGAATCCTGAGCCGGGTCAGCCGTGGGTGATGCGGTAAAGGCTGCTTGCTAGCAGAGGGGACGCCAGACGGACGGTGAAGCAAGCAACAGGCTGCTGAGCTTCCGGCCTGTGTTTACCGTGCTTTCCGTGTCTCCCTGCATCTCAGGGTCACCCGGAGGAATTCGTGTGGAGTTTAGAGGCCGACGGCCTCTCGGTTCCTCATCAGCCTGGCAAGCCCCCCAGCCCTCTGCGGCCAGACCTCTGCGAGCGTCTTTCCCTTGTTCTAGCAAAACCCTCCCCACCCTCGCCTGTGGCGGGCTTTTGTTTTTTTAATTGATGGCAGTGAGGATACCTTACAGCCTCCTCCGGCCCTTCCTTAGGGCTTCTGCCCTTAGACCACGGCAAGGGGCGGCCCCCCAACCCCCACCCCCGACACCCCCGCGCTGTCCTGGGTCCTGAACTACAGAGGGTCCCTCTGGCCCTGACACTCCCTCTGGCCACGCCCTCTACGGGGTGGAGTCAGCAGGGCCAAGGGGACACGCCCATTGGCTCCACCCCGTGCTCTGGAATCCCAGGACCCCGAATGCCCTGCCCCAGCAGCCCCTGTCCCGCTTGTAGTTTCTGCACCGGCTCTCCCCGGAGTTCAGCATCCCAGGACTCACAGAGAGGCCAACGGGCAGCTGTTGGCATGGAGGTTACGGACAGAGCCCGGATGTGAGGTCTGAGTGTCCCCCTGTGCACATCCAAGGCCCCTTGGGGCATGGGATGGACCCAGCATTGGGCAGAAAAGGGTCAGGCTGGCGGTCAGAGACTGGGAATCGGCTCTCCCCGCACTGTCGCTTTCTTCGCAGGACTCCCCTGAGTCTGGGAATTCTAAAGTTGAGCCTGGACGTGTGGGGCACGTGACAGTGACTTTGCGTGTGTGTGTGCGCGCGCCTGAGGACCTGTGTGGTTGTGTGTATGTTGTGGGGGTGTGTGTGGTCCATGACTCCGTGTGTGTGCGCGTGGGGATGTAGGCGGAGCAGAGTCAGTGTGTGTGCACGTGTGTTTGTGTGTACGTGCATGCATTAGTTTTAAGAATACTAGAAGCTGTCCTTCAGAAGTCTGCAGTAGTAAAAATTGTATGGTGTCCCTCACTGTATAATTCAAACTGAAAATAATCTTCAATCACCAGAAATGTAGTCCCCCCCAGATTCTGATCCCCCCTCCCATACCGATTATGCCCTCATTGTACTGATGAGGAAACTAGCTTAGAGATGTTAAGTGGCTCAGCCCAGGGCATGGAGCTCGCGAGCCCAGGGCCAGGACGCAGTCCAAGCGGCGCGGCTCCAGAGGCCTGGAGCCCTGCTCACGACCGCGCGTGGCCTCTTGGCCGGGGGGGTGCGGGGGGTGGGGGTGGGGTGGGGGTGGGGGGAAGAGATCCTGACGGGCCGGGGCCAGCGTGCAGGCTGCCCAAGCCGCGGACTCTGCAAGTCGGGTGGAGAGTACCTGACGGCAGACGAGGGTAAAGGACTGCTCAGAAATCAGATAGGTTCCTAGATCTTCGATGAGTAAGGAGGCTCAGTGCTCATCCTCGATCCCTTTGCTGGTGGCTAAAAGGGAGCAAGGCCCACGAGCGCGCTTCTGGGAGCGGCCTGCCAAAACCTGGAGCAGGGCTGCTCAGGACTGGCTCTGCAGCAGGAGCAGAGGGGGGGCAATGTCGCCACCTGGTGGACATCTTTGGTAGTGGCAGTAGGAGGCCTAGCAGCCTGGGTATGGAGGCGGCAGGACGAGGTCCTAGTGGATGATCGTTTTCACATGGCTTAAAAAGCATTGCTTCATAGATTTTATCCACATTGGGGTCTATCCTACGATGGTAAATACGGTCTCCGTTACTCCATCTTAGCTGCATTGATTAATTTTTTTGACGTTAGTTTTCTCTTCAATGATTTGGAAGCTATATTGTCTTCCAATTAAAATTCCCTCTAAGTTTTAATAAGTCATCTCTAAGTTCATAACTATATATATAATTGGACCAGTATTGCTATAACAGTCTCAAAAACGGGATAATCTATTAGATCTTGTTTCTCAATCATGATACATTTAGCATATTTTACCTCTCTGCTGTTCCCCATTGTGTGCGTGTGTGCGCGTGCGCGGGCTACAGTTCCTGCTTTTTAGACAGTTGCTTTCAGTTTGTTGCATTCGCAATGAAAATATAGGTATAAACATCTTGGATTTAATTGCTCGCTACCGCTATTTAATCCCATGTCTTTCCCATTTTTGAGTTATTTACTTCTTTCCCAATCAAATGGACTCATGATTGGCTAATTTTTTTCCAGCGGTAGACTTGGAACCCATACCAGTCTATACGCAGCTTTATGTTCTCCTCAGCAACACCTCTCAGCCTCAACACCCAACAACACTCTCCGTATCTAGGGCCCCAAGGCTTGTTTTAAAATGCGGCATTGTTTCTCATGTCCCCCCGCCCCCCTCCCGCCCCAAAAAGGAAGCAAGAATCTTCCTTGATTTAACGTGCTGCCTTTTTAGGACTGGCTAGTCTTGTCTGGTGAATGGATATTAAGAGAGATTTCCTTAAACTTCCTCCTGCTTCGTGCCATAACTCGACTTCATTGAGAAGCATGTTTTTCCCGTTTCTAAGACGGGCTTCCGCTTTGAACTGCTAAACCATCACGGCACACTTTTTCTCCATACTTATTCCTGGAAAACTGAGCTCTCTGCCGGAGTAAAGACGGTTCCCGTCAGAGAAGTGTGGCTCCCTGTCCCAAGGTCAAAGTGTAGAAGAAAGGGAAGATTCCTGTTTCCGAGGGTTCCATTTTGTCAGGTTAGAGATCTAGTCATCCGTGTGGCTGCGGTGGAATCTGCAGTATCTTGCCTCACAGTTTCCTTTTTCTGGCTTAGCAGGGGAGCCGCATTAGCTGAGGTCGCGGCGCTATGGCCCTTGTCAGGATCCCGGTGCTGAGGCAGCCCCTTCCCCCCACCCCCTCTCCTTGTCATTTTGATCGTGCAAACTGGGTGCCAGCTGTGTGAACCCTGCTCCTGGCCGCCAGGATTGCCCCCCCCTCCCCACGCGACGTGTCCCCAGTTCCTCGGCGTCCCTCACTGCAACCAGCTAGCTCCAGGAAGGGTGCGAGCTGGCTTCCGCTGTCGTCCTTCCTCCTTCCTGTCCAGGCGGGCCCTCCTTTTGCGCTAGTCGGCCCGAAACCTTCTCTCCCGCGCTGCATAGGCTGAAGGAATGCCTCAGCGTTTGCAGCCGCTAGAGGGCGCTCTTCTCCTCTCTTTGGGCCCCTTCAGCGCTTCCAGTGGAAATTTCCGAGGTGGGAAGGGCTTGGGGGTTCTCTGTATCTAGGGGCTCCCGATCCAGCCGATTCAACTAACTGTGGGTTGAAAATATTCGGGAAAAAACGGAAAGTTTCGAAAAGCGACAATTGAACTTGCCACACACCGGCAACCGCTTACATAGCATTCACGTTGCCTTGCATGCCGCGCGTCACCTAGAGATGATTTAAAGTACACAGGAGGACACAGCGAAAGAGAATGTGACAATGACTGTATGGGTATGTTTATGCATAAGTGGAAAATTGTGCTCTAGACTGGAATTCGACACAACATTGTAAAAACGACAACAACGTGGAAGAAAAGTATGTTTGTATGTAAAAAATAAAGTCCTATGTCATTTTGTATAAGAGGCATCAGCATCCATGGATTTTGGCATCTGTGGGGAGTCCTGGAACCAGTGCCCCATGCTTACCAAGGCATGACTGGAAGCCCAGGCTCCTTATCCCAGCCTGTCATGTCCCCACGTGGTGTGAATCCTGCCTGTCCCACACTCCCCTGGTCACTCTCCTCCAGCCCTGCCAGACTGCCCTCTTCTTCTGGAACAGGCCAAGCTGAATGCACGTCATGTCTGACCTCTAGGAATATCCGTTACTTTGTGAGCATGGCTCTGCTTCAGGAAGACGGGCTGCATTGTCACTAGAGAAGACGGGATGGAGGTTCCTTAAAAACCTACAAATGGACTTACCTGATGATCCAGCCTTCCCACGCCTGGGGATATGTCAAGAGAAAACTCTAACTCAAAAAGTCCCATGCACCTCAATGCTCACAGCAGCCCTGTTTGTATTAGCCAGGACGTGGAACTAACCCCAACATCTAACGACTGGTGACTGGATAAAGAAGTCGTTGTCTTTTTATGCCGTGGAATACTACACAGCCGCGAAAAAGGATGGAACCATGCCATTTGCGGCAACATGGTTGGACACAGAGATAGTCATTCTGAGTGAAGTAAGCCAGAAGAGAGAAAAATGCCGCATGACACAACTTCCATGTGAAATCTAAGAAAAAAAGACAGAAATGATCTTAACTGCAAAAGACAAATAGAGCCACAGACATAGAGAAACAAACTTATGGTTACCAGGGAGGGACGGCGGTGGGAAGGGGTAAATATGGGAATCGGAAAATTGCCCGTCTTGGGGAGTGGTGGACATGTTAGCTCTCTTGATTGTGGCGATGGCTTTCTGGGTGTAGACATGTATGAAAATTGATCAAATACTACACGTGAGATGTGTCTAATTGACGGAACAGAACTCGTAGCCCTGTAAAGGTGTTTTAAAACAAAGAGATGGGCTGCATTGTGTCCTATGTTTCTATGTGTCTTCAGGGAGGTCTCAGGGGGGCGGTGCTGGCCTTCCTGCCAACACGATGACATGAAGCCCGAACAATCCCCCAATCGATGGGAAGAAGAGACGAGCCATGGTCACATCTGGACCCCAAGCTTACACGTGGTGCATGGGTGCCATTTATCGCCAATCCAGCGAGGTTCCGGCCAGAGCTAGAGGCCGGGGCAGCGAACCGGGAGCGGCACTAAGGAGCATCGTGGCGCAGAGGCTGGACTGGGGGCCCGCAGGCTCCTCCCAGGAGGAGCCTCAGGGTTTGGGAGGTGGCTAACGTGCCTGCTTCGTGTCACCAGCAAGTGATGCCACCCGTGGAAAATCAGCTGGGATCCTGAGCCGGGTCAGCCGTGGGTGATGCGGTAAAGGCTGCTTGCTAGCAGAGGGGACGCCAGACGGACGGTGAAGCAAGCAACAGGCTGCTGAGCTTCCGGCCTGTGTTTACCGTGCTTTCCGTGTCTCCCTGCATCTCAGGGTCACCCGGAGGAATTCGTGTGGAGTTTAGAGGCCGACGGCCTCTCGGTTCCTCATCAGCCTGGCAAGCCCCCCAGCCCTCTGCGGCCAGACCTCTGCGAGCGTCTTTCCCTTGTTCTAGCAAAACCCTCCCCACCCTCGCCTGCGGCGGGCTTTTGTTTTTTTAATTGATGGCAGTGAGGATACCTTACAGCCTCCTCCGGCCCTTCCTTAGGGCTTCTGCCCTTAGACCACGGCAAGGGGCGGCCCCCCAACCCCCACCCCCGACACCCCCGCGCTGTCCTGGGTCCTGAACTACAGAGGGTCCCTCTGGCCCTGACACTCCCTCTGGCCACGCCCTCTACGGGGTGGAGTCAGCAGGGCCAAGGGGACACGCCCATTGGCTCCACCCCGTGCTCTGGAATCCCAGGACCCCGAATGCCCTGCCCCAGCAGCCCCTGACCCGCTTGTAGTTTCTGCACCGGCTCTCCCCGGAGTTCAGCATCCCAGGACTCACAGAGAGGCCAACGGGCAGCTGTTGGCATGGAGGTTACGGACAGAGCCCGGATGTGAGGTCTGAGTGTCCCCCTGTGCACATCCAAGGCCCCTTGGGGCATGGGATGGACCCAGCATTGGGCAGAAAAGGGTCAGGCTGGCGGTCAGAGACTGGGAATCGGCTCTCCCCGCACTGTCGCTTTCTTCGCAGGACTCCCCTGAGTCTGGGAATTCTAAAGTTGAGCCTGGACGTGTGTGGCACGTGACAGTGACTTTGCGTGTGTGTGCGCGCGCCTGAGGACGTGTGTGGTTGTGTGTATGTTGTGGGGGTGTGCGTGGTCCATGACTCCGTGTGTGTGTGCGTGGGGATGTAGGCGGAGCAGAGTCAGTGTGTGTGCACGTGTGTTTGTGTGTACGTGCATGCATTAGTTTTAAGAATACTAGAAGCTGTCCTTCAGAAGTCTGCAGTAGTAAAAATTGTATGGTGTCCCTCACTGTATAATTCAAACTGAAAATAATCTTCAATCACCAGAAATGTAGTCCCCCCCAGATTCTGATTTTTCCCCCCCATACCGATTATGCCCTCATTGTACTGATGAGGAAACTAGCTTAGAGATGTTAAGTGGCTCAGCCCAGGGCATGGAGCTCGCGAGCCCAGGGCCAGGACGCAGTCCAAGCGGCGCGGCTCCAGAGGCCTGGAGCCCTGCTCACGACCGCGCGTGGCCTCTTGGCCGGGGGGGTGCGGGGGGTGGGGGTGGGGTGGGGGTGGGGGGAAGAGATCCTGACGGGCCGGGGCCAGCGTGCAGGCTGCCCAAGCCGCGGACTCTGCAAGTCGGGTGGAGAGTACCTGACGGCAGACGAGGGTAAAGGACTGCTCAGAAATCAGATAGGTTCCTAGATCTTCGATGAGTAAGGAGGCTCAGTGCTCATCCTCGATCCCTTTGCTGGTGGCTAAAAGGGAGCAAGGCCCACGAGCGCGCTTCTGGGAGCGGCCTGCCAAAACCTGGAGCAGGGCTGCTCAGGACTGGCTCTGCAGCAGGAGCAGAGGGGGGCAATGTCGCCACCTGGTGGACATCCTTGGTAGTGGCAGTAGGAGGCCTAGCAGCCTGGGTATGGAGGCGGCAGGACGAGGTCCTAGTGGATGATCGTTTTCACATGGCTTAAAAAGCATTGCTTCATAGATTTTATCCACATTGGGGTCTATCCTACGATGGTAAATACGGTCTCCGTTACTCCATCTTAGCTGCATTGATTAATTTTTTTGAGGTTAGTTTTCTCTTCAATGATTTGGAAGCTATATTGTCTTCCAATTAAAATTCCCTCTAAGTTTTAATAAGTCATCTCTAAGTTCATAACTATATATATAATTGGACCAGTATTGCTATAACAGTCTCAAAAACGGGATAATCTATTAGATCTTGTTTCTCAATCATGATACATTTAGCATATTTTACCTCTCTGCTGTTCCCCATTGTGTGCGTGTGTGCGCGTGCGCGGGCTACAGTTCCTGCTTTTTAGACAGTTGCTTTCAGTTTGTTGCATTCGCAATGAAAATATAGGTATAAACATCTTGGATTTAATTGCTCGCTACCGCTATTTAATCCCATGTCTTTCCCATTTTTGAGTTATTTACTTCTTTCCCAATCAAATGGACTCATGATTGGCTAATTTTTTTCCAGCGGTAGACTTGGAACCCATACCAGTCTATACGCAGCTTTATGTTCTCCTCAGCAACACCTCTCAGCCTCAACACCCAACAACACTCTCCGTATCTAGGGCCCCAAGGCTTGTTTTAAAATGCGGCATTGTTTCTCATGTCCCCCCGCCCCCCTCCCGCCCCAAAAAGGAAGCAAGAATCTTCCTTGATTTAACGTGCTGCCTTTTTAGGACTGGCTAGTCTTGTCTGGTGAATGGATATTAAGAGAGATTTCCTTAAACTTCCTCCTGCTTCGTGCCATAACTCGACTTCATTGAGAAGCATGTTTTTCCCGTTTCTAAGACGGGCTTCCGCTTTGAACTGCTAAACCATCACGGCACACTTTTTCTCCATACTTATTCCTGGAAAACTGAGCTCTCTGCCGGAGTAAAGACGGTTCCCGTCAGAGAAGTGTGGCTCCCTGTCCCAAGGTCAAAGTGTAGAAGAAAGGGAAGATTCCTGTTTCCGAGGGTTCCATTTTGTCAGGTTAGAGATCTAGTCATCCGTGTGGCTGCGGTGGAATCTGCAGTATCTTGCCTCACAGTTTCCTTTTTCTGGCTTAGCAGGGGAGCCGCATTAGCTGAGGTCGCGGCGCTATGGCCCTTGTCAGGATCCCGGTGCTGAGGCAGCCCCTTCCCCCCACCCCCTCTCCTTGTCATTTTGATCGTGCAAACTGGGTGCCAGCTGTGTGAACCCTGCTCCTGGCCGCCAGGATTGCCCCCCCCTCCCCACGCGACGTGTCCCCAGTTCCTCGGCGTCCCTCACTGCAACCAGCTAGCTCCAGGAAGGGTGCGAGCTGGCTTCCGCTGTCGTCCTTCCTCCTTCCTGTCCAGGCGGGCCCTCCTTTTGCGCTAGTCGGCCCGAAACCTTCTCTCCCGCGCTGCATAGGCTGAAGGAATGCCTCAGCGTTTGCAGCCGCTAGAGGGCGCTCTTCTCCTCTCTTTGGGCCCCTTCAGCGCTTCCAGTGGAAATTTCCGAGGTGGGAAGGGCTTGGGGGTTCTCTGTATCTAGGGGCTCCCGATCCAGCCGATTCAACTAACTGTGGGTTGAAAATATTCGGGAAAAAACGGAAAGTTTCGAAAAGCGACAATTGAACTTGCCACACACCGGCAACCGCTTACATAGCATTCACGTTGCCTTGCATGCCGCGCGTCACCTAGAGATGATTTAAAGTACACAGGAGGACACAGCGAAAGAGAATGTGACAATGACTGTATGGGTATGTTTATGCATAAGTGGAAAATTGTGCTCTAGACTGGAATTCGACACAACATTGTAAAAACGACAACAACGTGGAAGAAAAGTATGTTTGTATGTAAAAAATAAAGTCCTATGTCATTTTGTATAAGAGGCATCAGCATCCATGGATTTTGGCATCTGTGGGGAGTCCTGGAACCAGTGCCCCATGCTTACCAAGGCATGACTGGAAGCCCAGGCTCCTTATCCCAGCCTGTCATGTCCCCACGTGGTGTGAATCCTGCCTGTCCCACACTCCCCTGGTCACTCTCCTCCAGCCCTGCCAGACTGCCCTCTTCTTCTGGAACAGGCCAAGCTGAATGCACGTCATGTCTGACCTCTAGGAATATCCGTTACTTTGTGAGCATGGCTCTGCTTCAGGAAGACGGGCTGCATTGTCACTAGAGAAGACGGGATGGAGGTTCCTTAAAAACCTACAAATGGACTTACCTGATGATCCAGCCTTCCCACGCCTGGGGATATGTCAAGAGAAAACTCTAACTCAAAAAGTCCCATGCACCTCAATGCTCACAGCAGCCCTATTTGTATTAGCCAGGACGTGGAACTAACCCCAACATCTAACGACTGGTGACTGGATAAAGAAGTCGTTGTCTTTTTATGCCGCGGAATACTACACAGCCGCGAAAAAGGATGGAACCATGCCATTTGCGGCAACATGGTTGGACACAGAGATAGTCATTCTGAGTGAAGTAAGCCAGAAGAGAGAAAAATGCCGCATGACACAACTTCCATGTGAAATCTAAGAAAAAAAGACAGAAATGATCTTAACTGCAAAAGACAAATAGAGCCACAGACATAGAGAAACAAACTTATGGTTACCAGGGAGGGACGGCGGTGGGAAGGGGTAAATATGGGAATCGGAAAATTGCCCGTCTTGGGGAGTGGTGGACATGTTAGCTCTCTTGATTGTGGCGATGGCTTTCTGGGTGTAGACATGTATGAAAATTGATCAAATACTACACGTGAGATGTGTCTAATTGACGGAACAGAACTCGTAGCCCTGTAAAGGTGTTTTAAAACAAAGAGATGGGCTGCATTGTGTCCTATGTTTCTATGTGTCTTCAGGGAGGTCTCAGGGGGGCGGTGCTGGCCTTCCTGCCAACACGATGACATGAAGCCCGAACAATCCCCCAATCGATGGGAAGAAGAGACGAGCCATGGTCACATCTGGACCCCAAGCTTACACGTGGTGCATGGGTGCCATTTATCGCCAATCCAGCGAGGTTCCGGCCAGAGCTAGAGGCCGGGGCAGCGAACCGGGAGCGGCACTAAGGAGCATCGTGGCGCAGAGGCTGGACTGGGGGCCCGCAGGCTCCTCCCAGGAGGAGCCTCAGGGTTTGGGAGGTGGCTAACGTGCCTGCTTCGTGTCACCAGCAAGTGATGCCACCCGTGGAAAATCAGCTGGGATCCTGAGCCGGGTCAGCCGTGGGTGATGCGGTAAAGGCTGCTTGCTAGCAGAGGGGACGCCAGACGGACGGTGAAGCAAGCAACAGGCTGCTGAGCTTCCGGCCTGTGTTTACCGTGCTTTCCGTGTCTCCCTGCATCTCAGGGTCACCCGGAGGAATTCGTGTGGAGTTTAGAGGCCGACGGCCTCTCGGTTCCTCATCAGCCTGGCAAGCCCCCCAGCCCTCTGCGGCCAGACCTCTGCGAGCGTCTTTCCCTTGTTCTAGCAAAACCCTCCCCACCCTCGCCTGTGGCGGGCTTTTGTTTTTTTAATTGATGGCAGTGAGGATACCTTACAGCCTCCTCCGGCCCTTCCTTAGGGCTTCTGCCCTTAGACCACGGCAAGGGGCGGCCCCCCAACCCCCACACCCGACACCCCCGCGCTGTCCTGGGTCCTGAACTACAGAGGGTCCCTCTGGCCCTGACACTCCCTCTGGCCACGCCCTCTACGGGGTGGAGTCAGCAGGGCCAAGGGGACACGCCCATTGGCTCCACCCCGTGCTCTGGAATCCCAGGACCCCGAATGCCCTGCCCCAGCAGCCCCTGTCCCGCTTGTAGTTTCTGCACCGGCTCTCCCCGGAGTTCAGCATCCCAGGACTCACAGAGAGGCCAACGGGCAGCTGTTGGCATGGAGGTTACGGACAGAGCCCGGATGTGAGGTCTGAGTGTCCCCCTGTGCACATCCAAGGCCCCTTGGGGCATGGGATGGACCCAGCATTGGGCAGAAAAGGGTCAGGCTGGCGGTCAGAGACTGGGAATCGGCTCTCCCCGCACTGTCGCTTTCTTCGCAGGACTCCCCTGAGTCTGGGAATTCTAAAGTTGAGCCTGGACGTGTGTGGCACGTGGCAGTGACTTTGCGTGTGTGTGCGCGCGCCTGAGGACGTGTGTGGTTGTGTGTATGTTGTGGGGGTGTGCGTGGTCCATGACTCCGTGTGTGTGTGCGTGGGGATGTAGGCGGAGCAGAGTCAGTGTGTGTGCACGTGTGTTTGTGTGTACGTGCATGCATTAGTTTTAAGAATACTAGAAGCTGTCCTTCAGAAGTCTGCAGTAGTAAAAATTGTATGGTGTCCCTCACTGTATAATTCAAACTGAAAATAATCTTCAATCACCAGAAATGTAGTCCCCCCCAGATTCTGATTTTTTCCCCCCCATACCGATTATGCCCTCATTGTACTGATGAGGAAACTAGCTTAGAGATGTTAAGTGGCTCAGCCCAGGGCATGGAGCTCGCGAGCCCAGGGCCAGGACGCAGTCCAAGCGGCGCGGCTCCAGAGGCCTGGAGCCCTGCTCACGACCGCGCGTGGCCTCTTGGCCGGGGGGGTGCGGGGGGTGGGGGTGGGGTGGGGGTGGGGGGAAGAGATCCTGACGGGCCGGGGCCAGCGTGCAGGCTGCCCAAGCCGCGGACTCTGCAAGTCGGGTGGAGAGTACCTGACGGCAGACGAGGGTAAAGGACTGCTCAGAAATCAGATAGGTTCCTAGATCTTCGATGAGTAAGGAGGCTCAGTGCTCATCCTCGATCCCTTTGCTGGTGGCTAAAAGGGAGCAAGGCCCACGAGCGCGCTTCTGGGAGCGGCCTGCCAAAACCTGGAGCAGGGCTGCTCAGGACTGGCTCTGCAGCAGGAGCAGGGGGGGCAATGTCGCCACCTGGTGGACATCCTTGGTAGTGGCAGTAGGAGGCCTAGCAGCCTGGGTATGGAGGCGGCAGGACGAGGTCCTAGTGGATGATCGTTTTCACATGGCTTAAAAAGCATTGCTTCATAGATTTTATCCACATTGGGGTCTATCCTACGATGGTAAATACGGTCTCCGTTACTCCATCTTAGCTGCATTGATTAATTTTTTTGAGGTTAGTTTTCTCTTCAATGATTTGGAAGCTATATTGTCTTCCAATTAAAATTCCCTCTAAGTTTTAATAAGTCATCTCTAAGTTCATAACTATATATATAATTGGACCAGTATTGCTATAACAGTCTCAAAAACGGGATAATCTATTAGATCTTGTTTCTCAATCATGATACATTTAGCATATTTTACCTCTCTGCTGTTCCCCATTGTGTGCGTGTGTGCGCGTGCGCGGGCTACAGTTCCTGCTTTTTAGACAGTTGCTTTCAGTTTGTTGCATTCGCAATGAAAATATAGGTATAAACATCTTGGATTTAATTGCTCGCTACCGCTATTTAATCCCATGTCTTTCCCATTTTTGAGTTATTTACTTCTTTCCCAATCAAATGGACTCATGATTGGCTAATTTTTTTCCAGCGGTAGACTTGGAACCCATACCAGTCTATACGCAGCTTTATGTTCTCCTCAGCAACACCTCTCAGCCTCAACACCCAACAACACTCTCCGTATCTAGGGCCCCAAGGCTTGTTTTAAAATGCGGCATTGTTTCTCATGTCCCCCCGCCCCCCTCCCGCCCCAAAAAGGAAGCAAGAATCTTCCTTGATTTAACGTGCTGCCTTTTTAGGACTGGCTAGTCTTGTCTGGTGAATGGATATTAAGAGAGATTTCCTTAAACTTCCTCCTGCTTCGTGCCATAACTCGACTTCATTGAGAAGCATGTTTTTCCCGTTTCTAAGACGGGCTTCCGCTTTGAACTGCTAAACCATCACGGCACACTTTTTCTCCATACTTATTCCTGGAAAACTGAGCTCTCTGCCGGAGTAAAGACGGTTCCCGTCAGAGAAGTGTGGCTCCCTGTCCCAAGGTCAAAGTGTAGAAGAAAGGGAAGATTCCTGTTTCCGAGGGTTCCATTTTGTCAGGTTAGAGATCTAGTCATCCGTGTGGCTGCGGTGGAATCTGCAGTATCTTGCCTCACAGTTTCCTTTTTCTGGCTTAGCAGGGGAGCCGCATTAGCTGAGGTCGCGGCGCTATGGCCCTTGTCAGGATCCCGGTGCTGAGGCAGCCCCTTCCCCCCACCCCCTCTCCTTGTCATTTTGATCGTGCAAACTGGGTGCCAGCTGTGTGAACCCTGCTCCTGGCCGCCACGATTGCCCCCCCCTCCCCACGCGACGTGTCCCCAGTTCCTCGGCGTCCCTCACTGCAACCAGCTAGCTCCAGGAAGGGTGCGAGCTGGCTTCCGCTGTCGTCCTTCCTCCTTCCTGTCCAGGCGGGCCCTCCTTTTGCGCTAGTCGGCCCGAAACCTTCTCTCCCGCGCTGCATAGGCTGAAGGAATGCCTCAGCGTTTGCAGCCGCTAGAGGGCGCTCTTCTCCTCTCTTTGGGCCCCTTCAGCGCTTCCAGTGGAAATTTCCGAGGTGGGAAGGGCTTGGGGGTTCTCTGTATCTAGGGGCTCCCGATCCAGCCGATTCAACTAACTGTGGGTTGAAAATATTCGGGAAAAAACGGAAAGTTTCGAAAAGCGACAATTGAACTTGCCACACACCGGCAACCGCTTACATAGCATTCACGTTGCCTTGCATGCCGCGCGTCACCTAGAGATGATTTAAAGTACACAGGAGGACACAGCGAAAGAGAATGTGACAATGACTGTATGGGTATGTTTATGCATAAGTGGAAAATTGTGCTCTAGACTGGAATTCGACACAACATTGTAAAAACGACAACAACGTGGAAGAAAAGTATGTTTGTATGTAAAAAATAAAGTCCTATGTCATTTTGTATAAGAGGCATCAGCATCCATGGATTTTGGCATCTGTGGGGAGTCCTGGAACCAGTGCCCCATGCTTACCAAGGCATGACTGGAAGCCCAGGCTCCTTATCCCAGCCTGTCATGTCCCCACGTGGTGTGAATCCTGCCTGTCCCACACTCCCCTGGTCACTCTCCTCCAGCCCTGCCAGACTGCCCTCTTCTTCTGGAACAGGCCAAGCTGAATGCACGTCATGTCTGACCTCTAGGAATATCCGTTACTTTGTGAGCATGGCTCTGCTTCAGGAAGACGGGCTGCATTGTCACTAGAGAAGACGGGATGGAGGTTCCTTAAAAACCTACAAATGGACTTACCTGATGATCCAGCCTTCCCACGCCTGGGGATATGTCAAGAGAAAACTCTAACTCAAAAAGTCCCATGCACCTCAATGCTCACAGCAGCCCTGTTTGTATTAGCCAGGACGTGGAACTAACCCCAACATCTAACGACTGGTGACTGGATAAAGAAGTCGTTGTCTTTTTATGCCGCGGAATACTACACAGCCGCGAAAAAGGATGGAACCATGCCATTTGCGGCAACATGGTTGGACACAGAGATAGTCATTCTGAGTGAAGTAAGCCAGAAGAGAGAAAAATGCCGCATGACACAACTTCCATGTGAAATCTAAGAAAAAAAGACAGAAATGATCTTAACTGCAAAAGACAAATAGAGCCACAGACATAGAGAAACAAACTTATGGTTACCAGGGAGGGACGGCGGTGGGAAGGGGTAAATATGGGAATCGGAAAATTGCCCGTCTTGGGGAGTGGTGGACATGTTAGCTCTCTTGATTGTGGCGATGGCTTTCTGGGTGTAGACATGTATGAAAATTGATCAAATACTACACGTGAGATGTGTCTAATTGACGGAACAGAACTCGTAGCCCTGTAAAGGTGTTTTAAAACAAAGAGATGGGCTGCATTGTGTCCTATGTTTCTATGTGTCTTCAGGGAGGTCTCAGGGGGGCGGTGCTGGCCTTCCTGCCAACACGATGACATGAAGCCCGAACAATCCCCCAATCGATGGGAAGAAGAGACGAGCCATGGTCACATCTGGACCCCAAGCTTACACGTGGTGCATGGGTGCCATTTATCGCCAATCCAGCGAGGTTCCGGCCAGAGCTAGAGGCCGGGGCAGCGAACCGGGAGCGGCACTAAGGAGCATCGTGGCGCAGAGGCTGGACTGGGGGCCCGCAGGCTCCTCCCAGGAGGAGCCTCAGGGTTTGGGAGGTGGCTAACGTGCCTGCTTCGTGTCACCAGCAAGTGATGCCACCCGTGGAAAATCAGCTGGAATCCTGAGCCGGGTCAGCCGTGGGTGATGCGGTAAAGGCTGCTTGCTAGCAGAGGGGACGCCAGACGGACGGTGAAGCAAGCAACAGGCTGCTGAGCTTCCGGCCTGTGTTTACCGTGCTTTCCGTGTCTCCCTGCATCTCAGGGTCACCCGGAGGAATTCGTGTGGAGTTTAGAGGCCGACGGCCTCTCGGTTCCTCATCAGCCTGGCAAGCCCCCCAGCCCTCTGCGGCCAGACCTCTGCGAGCGTCTTTCCCTTGTTCTAGCAAAACCCTCCCCACCCTCGCCTGTGGCGGGCTTTTGTTTTTTTAATTGATGGCAGTGAGGATACCTTACAGCCTCCTCCGGCCCTTCCTTAGGGCTTCTGCCCTTAGACCACGGCAAGGGGCGGCCCCCTAACCCCCACCCCCGACACCCCCGCGCTGTCCTGGGTCCTGAACTACAGAGGGTCCCTCTGGCCCTGACACTCCCTCTGGCCACGCCCTCTACGGGGTGGAGTCAGCAGGGCCAAGGGGACACGCCCATTGGCTCCACCCCGTGCTCTGGAATCCCAGGACCCCGAATGCCCTGCCCCAGCAGCCCCTGACCCGCTTGTAGTTTCTGCACCGGCTCTCCCCGGAGTTCAGCATCCCAGGACTCACAGAGAGGCCAACGGGCAGCTGTTGGCATGGAGGTTACGGACAGAGCCCGGATGTGAGGTCTGAGTGTCCCCCTGTGCACATCCAAGGCCCCTTGGGGCATGGGATGGACCCAGCATTGGGCAGAAAAGGGTCAGGCTGGCGGTCAGAGACTGGGAATCGGCTCTCCCCGCACTGTCGCTTTCTTCGCAGGACTCCCCTGAGTCTGGGAATTCTAAAGTTGAGCCTGGACGTGTGTGGCACGTGGCAGTGACTTTGCGTGTGTGTGCGCGCGCCTGAGGACGTGTGTGGTTGTGTGTATGTTGTGGGGGTGTGTGTGGTCCATGACTCCGTGTGTGTGTGCGTGGGGATGTAGGCGGAGCAGAGTCAGTGTGTGTGCACGTGTGTTTGTGTGTACGTGCATGCATTAGTTTTAAGAATACTAGAAGCTGTCCTTCAGAAGTCTGCAGTAGTTAAAATTGTATGGTGTCCCTCACTGTATAATTCAAACTGAAAATAATCTTCAATCACCAGAAATGTAGTCCCCCCCAGATTCTGATTTTTCCCCCCCATACCGATTATGCCCTCATTGTACTGATGAGGAAACTAGCTTAGAGATGTTAAGTGGCTCAGCCCAGGGCATGGAGCTCGCGAGCCCAGGGCCAGGACGCAGTCCAAGCGGCGCGGCTCCAGAGGCCTGGAGCCCTGCTCACGACCGCGCGTGGCCTCTTGGCCGGGGGGGTGCGGGGGGTGGGGGTGGGGTGGGGGTGGGGGGAAGAGATCCTGACGGGCCGGGGCCAGCGTGCAGGCTGCCCAAGCCGCGGACTCTGCAAGTCGGGTGGAGAGTACCTGACGGCAGACGAGGGTAAAGGACTGCTCAGAAATCAGATAGGTTCCTAGATCTTCGATGAGTAAGGAGGCTCAGTGCTCATCCTCGATCCCTTTGCTGGTGGCTAAAAGGGAGCAAGGCCCACGAGCGCGCTTCTGGGAGCGGCCTGCCAAAACCTGGAGCAGGGCTGCTCAGGACTGGCTCTGCAGCAGGAGCAGAGGGGGGCAATGTCGCCACCTGGTGGACATCCTTGGTAGTGGCAGTAGGAGGCCTAGCAGCCTGGGTATGGAGGCGGCAGGACGAGGTCCTAGTGGATGATCGTTTTCACATGGCTTAAAAAGCATTGCTTCATAGATTTTATCCACATTGGGGTCTATCCTACGATGGTAAATACGGTCTCCGTTACTCCATCTTAGCTGCATTGATTAATTTTTTTGAGGTTAGTTTTCTCTTCAATGATTTGGAAGCTATATTGTCTTCCAATTAAAATTCCCTCTAAGTTTTAATAAGTCATCTCTAAGTTCATAACTATATATATAATTGGACCAGTATTGCTATAACAGTCTCAAAAACGGGATAATCTATTAGATCTTGTTTCTCAATCATGATACATTTAGCATATTTTACCTCTCTGCTGTTCCCCATTGTGTGCGTGTGTGCGCGTGCGCGGGCTACAGTTCCTGCTTTTTAGACAGTTGCTTTCAGTTTGTTGCATTCGCAATGAAAATATAGGTATAAACATCTTGGATTTAATTGCTCGCTACCGCTATTTAATCCCATGTCTTTCCCATTTTTGAGTTATTTACTTCTTTCCCAATCAAATGGACTCATGATTGGCTAATTTTTTTCCAGCGGTAGACTTGGAACCCATACCAGTCTATACGCAGCTTTATGTTCTCCTCAGCAACACCTCTCAGCCTCAACACCCAACAACACTCTCCGTATCTAGGGCCCCAAGGCTTGTTTTAAAATGCGGCATTGTTTCTCATGTCCCCCCGCCCCCCTCCCGCCCCAAAAAGGAAGCAAGAATCTTCCTTGATTTAACGTGCTGCCTTTTTAGGACTGGCTAGTCTTGTCTGGTGAATGGATATTAAGAGAGATTTCCTTAAACTTCCTCCTGCTTCGTGCCATAACTCGACTTCATTGAGAAGCATGTTTTTCCCGTTTCTAAGACGGGCTTCCGCTTTGAACTGCTAAACCATCACGGCACACTTTTTCTCCATACTTATTCCTGGAAAACTGAGCTCTCTGCCGGAGTAAAGACGGTTCCCGTCAGAGAAGTGTGGCTCCCTGTCCCAAGGTCAAAGTGTAGAAGAAAGGGAAGATTCCTGTTTCCGAGGGTTCCATTTTGTCAGGTTAGAGATCTAGTCATCCGTGTGGCTGCGGTGGAATCTGCAGTATCTTGCCTCACAGTTTCCTTTTTCTGGCTTAGCAGGGGAGCCGCATTAGCTGAGGTCGCGGCGCTATGGCCCTTGTCAGGATCCCGGTGCTGAGGCAGCCCCTTCCCCCCACCCCCTCTCCTTGTCATTTTGATCGTGCAAACTGGGTGCCAGCTGTGTGAACCCTGCTCCTGGCCGCCACGATTGCCCCCCCCTCCCCACGCGACGTGTCCCCAGTTCCTCGGCGTCCCTCACTGCAACCAGCTAGCTCCAGGAAGGGTGCGAGCTGGCTTCCGCTGTCGTCCTTCCTCCTTCCTGTCCAGGCGGGCCCTCCTTTTGCGCTAGTCGGCCCGAAACCTTCTCTCCCGCGCTGCATAGGCTGAAGGAATGCCTCAGCGTTTGCAGCCGCTAGAGGGCCCTCTTCTCCTCTCTTTGGGCCCCTTCAGCGCTTCCAGTGGAAATTTCCGAGGTGGGAAGGGCTTGGGGGTTCTCTGTATCTAGGGGCTCCCGATCCAGCCGATTCAACTAACTGTGGGTTGAAAATATTCGGGAAAAAACGGAAAGTTTCGAAAAGCGACAATTGAACTTGCCACACACCGGCAACCGCTTACATAGCATTCACGTTGCCTTGCATGCCGCGCGTCACCTAGAGATGATTTAAAGTACACAGGAGGACACAGCGAAAGAGAATGTGACAATGACTGTATGGGTATGTTTATGCATAAGTGGAAAATTGTGCTCTAGACTGGAATTCGACACAACATTGTAAAAACGACAACAACGTGGAAGAAAAGTATGTTTGTATGTAAAAAATAAAGTCCTATGTCATTTTGTATAAGAGGCATCAGCATCCATGGATTTTGGCATCTGTGGGGAGTCCTGGAACCAGTGCCCCATGCTTACCAAGGCATGACTGGAAGCCCAGGCTCCTTATCCCAGCCTGTCATGTCCCCACGTGGTGTGAATCCTGCCTGTCCCACACTCCCCTGGTCACTCTCCTCCAGCCCTGCCAGACTGCCCTCTTCTTCTGGAACAGGCCAAGCTGAATGCACGTCATGTCTGACCTCTAGGAATATCCGTTACTTTGTGAGCATGGCTCTGCTTCAGGAAGACGGGCTGCATTGTCACTAGAGAAGACGGGATGGAGGTTCCTTAAAAACCTACAAATGGACTTACCTGATGATCCAGCCTTCCCACGCCTGGGGATATGTCAAGAGAAAACTCTAACTCAAAAAGTCCCATGCACCTCAATGCTCACAGCAGCCCTGTTTGTATTAGCCAGGACGTGGAACTAACCCCAACATCTAACGACTGGTGACTGGATAAAGAAGTCGTTGTCTTTTTATGCCGCGGAATACTACACAGCCGCGAAAAAGGATGGAACCATGCCATTTGCGGCAACATGGTTGGACACAGAGATAGTCATTCTGAGTGAAGTAAGCCAGAAGAGAGAAAAATGCCGCATGACACAACTTCCATGTGAAATCTAAGAAAAAAAGACAGAAATGATCTTAACTGCAAAAGACAAATAGAGCCACAGACATAGAGAAACAAACTTATGGTTACCAGGGAGGGACGGCGGTGGGAAGGGGTAAATATGGGAATCGGAAAATTGCCCGTCTTGGGGAGTGGTGGACATGTTAGCTCTCTTGATTGTGGCGATGGCTTTCTGGGTGTAGACATGTATGAAAATTGATCAAATACTACACGTGAGATGTGTCTAATTGACGGAACAGAACTCGTAGCCCTGTAAAGGTGTTTTAAAACAAAGAGATGGGCTGCATTGTGTCCTATGTTTCTATGTGTCTTCAGGGAGGTCTCAGGGGGGCGGTGCTGGCCTTCCTGCCAACACGATGACATGAAGCCCGAACAATCCCCCAATCGATGGGAAGAAGAGACGAGCCATGGTCACATCTGGACCCCAAGCTTACACGTGGTGCATGGGTGCCATTTATCGCCAATCCAGCGAGGTTCCGGCCAGAGCTAGAGGCCGGGGCAGCGAACCGGGAGCGGCACTAAGGAGCATCGTGGCGCAGAGGCTGGACTGGGGGCCCGCAGGCTCCTCCCAGGAGGAGCCTCAGGGTTTGGGAGGTGGCTAACGTGCCTGCTTCGTGTCACCAGCAAGTGATGCCACCCGTGGAAAATCAGCTGGAATCCTGAGCCGGGTCAGCCGTGGGTGATGCGGTAAAGGCTGCTTGCTAGCAGAGGGGACGCCAGACGGACGGTGAAGCAAGCAACAGGCTGCTGAGCTTCCGGCCTGTGTTTACCGTGCTTTCCATGTCTCCCTGCATCTCAGGGTCACCCGGAGGAATTCGTGTGGAGTTTAGAGGCCGACGGCCTCTCGGTTCCTCATCAGCCTGGCAAGCCCCCCAGCCCTCTGCGGCCAGACCTCTGCGAGCGTCTTTCCCTTGTTCTAGCAAAACCCTCCCCACCCTCGCCTGTGGCGGGCTTTTGTTTTTTTAATTGATGGCAGTGAGGATACCTTACAGCCTCCTCCGGCCCTTCCTTAGGGCTTCTGCCCTTAGACCACGGCAAGGGGCGGCCCCCTAACCCCCACCCCCGACACCCCCGCGCTGTCCTGGGTCCTGAACTACAGAGGGTCCCTCTGGCCCTGACACTCCCTCTGGCCACGCCCTCTACGGGGTGGAGTCAGCAGGGCCAAGGGGACACGCCCATTGGCTCCACCCCGTGCTCTGGAATCCCAGGACCCCGAATGCCCTGCCCCAGCAGCCCCTGACCCGCTTGTAGTTTCTGCACCGGCTCTCCCCGGAGTTCAGCATCCCAGGACTCACAGAGAGGCCAACGGGCAGCTGTTGGCATGGAGGTTACGGACAGAGCCCGGATGTGAGGTCTGAGTGTCCCCCTGTGCACATCCAAGGCCCCTTGGGGCATGGGATGGACCCAGCATTGGGCAGAAAAGGGTCAGGCTGGCGGTCAGAGACTGGGAATCGGCTCTCCCCGCACTGTCGCTTTCTTCGCAGGACTCCCCTGAGTCTGGGAATTCTAAAGTTGAGCCTGGACGTGTGTGGCACGTGGCAGTGACTTTGCGTGTGTGTGCGCGCGCCTGAGGACGTGTGTGGTTGTGTGTATGTTGTGGGGGTGTGTGTGGTCCATGACTCCGTGTGTGTGTGCGTGGGGATGTAGGCGGAGCAGAGTCAGTGTGTGTGCACGTGTGTTTGTGTGTACGTGCATGCATTAGTTTTAAGAATACTAGAAGCTGTCCTTCAGAAGTCTGCAGTAGTAAAAATTGTATGGTGTCCCTCACTGTATAATTCAAACTGAAAATAATCTTCAATCACCAGAAATGTAGTCCCCCCCAGATTCTGATTTTTCCCCCCCATACCGATTATGCCCTCATTGTACTGATGAGGAAACTAGCTTAGAGATGTTAAGTGGCTCAGCCCAGGGCATGGAGCTCGCGAGCCCAGGGCCAGGACGCAGTCCAAGCGGCGCGGCTCCAGAGGCCTGGAGCCCTGCTCACGACCGCGCGTGGCCTCTTGGCCGGGGGGGTGCGGGGGGTGGGGGTGGGGTGGGGGTGGGGGGAAGAGATCCTGACGGGCCGGGGCCAGCGTGCAGGCTGCCCAAGCCGCGGACTCTGCAAGTCGGGTGGAGAGTACCTGACGGCAGGCGAGGGTAAAGGACTGCTCAGAAATCAGATAGGTTCCTAGATCTTCGATGAGTAAGGAGGCTCAGTGCTCATCCTCGATCCCTTTGCTGGTGGCTAAAAGGGAGCAAGGCCCACGAGCGCGCTTCTGGGAGCGGCCTGCCAAAACCTGGAGCAGGGCTGCTCAGGACTGGCTCTGCAGCAGGAGCAGAGGGGGGCAATGTCGCCACCTGGTGGACATCCTTGGTAGTGGCAGTAGGAGGCCTAGCAGCCTGGGTATGGAGGCGGCAGGACGAGGTCCTAGTGGATGATCGTTTTCACATGGCTTAAAAAGCATTGCTTCATAGATTTTATCCACATTGGGGTCTATCCTACGATGGTAAATACGGTCTCCGTTACTCCATCTTAGCTGCATTGATTAATTTTTTTGAGGTTAGTTTTCTCTTCAATGATTTGGAAGCTATATTGTCTTCCAATTAAAATTCCCTCTAAGTTTTAATAAGTCATCTCTAAGTTCATAACTATATATATAATTGGACCAGTATTGCTATAACAGTCTCAAAAACGGGATAATCTATTAGATCTTGTTTCTCAATCATGATACATTTAGCATATTTTACCTCTCTGCTGTTCCCCATTGTGTGCGTGTGTGCGCGTGCGCGGGCTACAGTTCCTGCTTTTTAGACAGTTGCTTTCAGTTTGTTGCATTCGCAATGAAAATATAGGTATAAACATCTTGGATTTAATTGCTCGCTACCGCTATTTAATCCCATGTCTTTCCCATTTTTGAGTTATTTACTTCTTTCCCAATCAAATGGACTCATGATTGGCTAATTTTTTTCCAGCGGTAGACTTGGAACCCATACCAGTCTATACGCAGCTTTATGTTCTCCTCAGCAACACCTCTCAGCCTCAACACCCAACAACACTCTCCGTATCTAGGGCCCCAAGGCTTGTTTTAAAATGCGGCATTGTTTCTCATGTCCCCCCGCCCCCCTCCCGCCCCAAAAAGGAAGCAAGAATCTTCCTTGATTTAACGTGCTGCCTTTTTAGGACTGGCTAGTCTTGTCTGGTGAATGGATATTAAGAGAGATTTCCTTAAACTTCCTCCTGCTTCGTGCCATAACTCGACTTCATTGAGAAGCATGTTTTTCCCGTTTCTAAGACGGGCTTCCGCTTTGAACTGCTAAACCATCACGGCACACTTTTTCTCCATACTTATTCCTGGAAAACTGAGCTCTCTGCCGGAGTAAAGACGGTTCCCGTCAGAGAAGTGTGGCTCCCTGTCCCAAGGTCAAAGTGTAGAAGAAAGGGAAGATTCCTGTTTCCGAGGGTTCCATTTTGTCAGGTTAGAGATCTAGTCATCCGTGTGGCTGCGGTGGAATCTGCAGTATCTTGCCTCACAGTTTCCTTTTTCTGGCTTAGCAGGGGAGCCGCATTAGCTGAGGTCGCGGCGCTATGGCCCTTGTCAGGATCCCGGTGCTGAGGCAGCCCCTTCCCCCCACCCCCTCTCCTTGTCATTTTGATCGTGCAAACTGGGTGCCAGCTGTGTGAACCCTGCTCCTGGCCGCCACGATTGCCCCCCCCTCCCCACGCGACGTGTCCCCAGTTCCTCGGCGTCCCTCACTGCAACCAGCTAGCTCCAGGAAGGGTGCGAGCTGGCTTCCGCTGTCGTCCTTCCTCCTTCCTGTCCAGGCGGGCCCTCCTTTTGCGCTAGTCGGCCCGAAACCTTCTCTCCCGCGCTGCATAGGCTGAAGGAATGCCTCAGCGTTTGCAGCCGCTAGAGGGCGCTCTTCTCCTCTCTTTGGGCCCCTTCAGCGCTTCCAGTGGAAATTTCCGAGGTGGGAAGGGCTTGGGGGTTCTCTGTATCTAGGGGCTCCCGATCCAGCCGATTCAACTAACTGTGGGTTGAAAATATTCGGGAAAAAACGGAAAGTTTCGAAAAGCGACAATTGAACTTGCCACACACCGGCAACCGCTTACATAGCATTCACGTTGCCTTGCATGCCGCGCGTCACCTAGAGATGATTTAAAGTACACAGGAGGACACAGCGAAAGAGAATGTGACAATGACTGTATGGGTATGTTTATGCATAAGTGGAAAATTGTGCTCTAGACTGGAATTCGACACAACATTGTAAAAACGACAACAACGTGGAAGAAAAGTATGTTTGTATGTAAAAAATAAAGTCCTATGTCATTTTGTATAAGAGGCATCAGCATCCATGGATTTTGGCATCTGTGGGGAGTCCTGGAACCAGTGCCCCATGCTTACCAAGGCATGACTGGAAGCCCAGGCTCCTTATCCCAGACTGTCATGTCCCCACGTGGTGTGAATCCTGCCTGTCCCACACTCCCCTGGTCACTCTCCTCCAGCCCTGCCAGACTGCCCTCTTCTTCTGGAACAGGCCAAGCTGAATGCACGTCATGTCTGACCTCTAGGAATATCCGTTACTTTGTGAGCATGGCTCTGCTTCAGGAAGACGGGCTGCATTGTCACTAGAGAAGACGGGATGGAGGTTCCTTAAAAACCTACAAATGGACTTACCTGATGATCCAGCCTTCCCACGCCTGGGGATATGTCAAGAGAAAACTCTAACTCAAAAAGTCCCATGCACCTCAATGCTCACAGCAGCCCTATTTGTATTAGCCAGGACGTGGAACTAACCCCAACATCTAACGACTGGTGACTGGATAAAGAAGTCGTTGTCTTTTTATGCCGCGGAATACTACACAGCCGCGAAAAAGGATGGAACCATGCCATTTGCGGCAACATGGTTGGACACAGAGATAGTCATTCTGAGTGAAGTAAGCCAGAAGAGAGAAAAATGCCGCATGACACAACTTCCATGTGAAATCTAAGAAAAAAAGACAGAAATGATCTTAACTGCAAAAGACAAATAGAGCCACAGACATAGAGAAACAAACTTATGGTTACCAGGGAGGGACGGCGGTGGGAAGGGGTAAATATGGGAATCGGAAAATTGCCCGTCTTGGGGAGTGGTGGACATGTTAGCTCTCTTGATTGTGGCGATGGCTTTCTGGGTGTAGACATGTATGAAAATTGATCAAATACTACACGTGAGATGTGTCTAATTGACGGAACAGAACTCGTAGCCCTGTAAAGGTGTTTTAAAACAAAGAGATGGGCTGCATTGTGTCCTATGTTTCTATGTGTCTTCAGGGAGGTCTCAGGGGGGCGGTGCTGGCCTTCCTGCCAACACGATGACATGAAGCCCGAACAATCCCCCAATCGATGGGAAGAAGAGACGAGCCATGGTCACATCTGGACCCCAAGCTTACCCGTGGTGCATGGGTGCCATTTATCGCCAATCCAGCGAGGTTCCGGCCAGAGCTAGAGGCCGGGGCAGCGAACCGGGAGCGGCACTAAGGAGCATCGTGGCGCAGAGGCTGGACTGGGGGCCCGCAGGCTCCTCCCAGGAGGAGCCTCAGGGTTTGGGAGGTGGCTAACGTGCCTGCTTCGTGTCACCAGCAAGTGATGCCACCCGTGGAAAATCAGCTGGGATCCTGAGCCGGGTCAGCCGTGGGTGATGCGGTAAAGGCTGCTTGCTAGCAGAGGGGACGCCAGACGGACGGTGAAGCAAGCAACAGGCTGCTGAGCTTCCGGCCTGTGTTTACCGTGCTTTCCGTGTCTCCCTGCATCTCAGGGTCACCCGGAGGAATTCGTGTGGAGTTTAGAGGCCGACGGCCTCTCGGTTCCTCATCAGCCTGGCAAGCCCCCCAGCCCTCTGCGGCCAGACCTCTGCGAGCGTCTTTCCCTTGTTCTAGCAAAACCCTCCCCACCCTCGCCTGCGGCGGGCTTTTGTTTTTTTAATTGATGGCAGTGAGGATACCTTACAGCCTCCTCCGGCCCTTCCTTAGGGCTTCTGCCCTTAGAGCACGGCAAGGGGCGGCCCCCCAACCCCCACCCCCGACACCCCCGCGCTGTCCTGGGTCCTGAACTACAGAGGGTCCCTCTGGCCCTGACACTCCCTCTGGCCACGCCCTCTACGGGGTGGAGTCAGCAGGGCCAAGGGGACACGCCCATTGGCTCCACCCCGTGCTCTGGAATCCCAGGACCCCGAATGCCCTGCCCCAGCAGCCCCTGTCCCGCTTGTAGTTTCTGCACCGGCTCTCCCCGGAGTTCAGCATCCCAGGACTCACAGAGAGGCCAACGGGCAGCTGTTGGCATGGAGGTTACGGACAGAGCCCGGATGTGAGGTCTGAGTGTCCCCCTGTGCACATCCAAGGCCCCTTGGGGCATGGGATGGACCCAGCATTGGGCAGAAAAGGGTCAGGCTGGCGGTCAGAGACTGGGAATCGGCTCTCCCCGCACTGTCGCTTTCTTCGCAGGACTCCACTGAGTCTGGGAATTCTAAAGTTGAGCCTGGACGTGTGTGGCACGTGGCAGTGACTTTGCGTGTGTGTGCGCGCGCCTGAGGACGTGTGTGGTTGTGTGTATGTTGTGGGGGTGTGCGTGGTCCATGACTCCGTGTGTGTGTGCGTGGGGATGTAGGCGGAGCAGAGTCAGTGTGTGTGCACGTGTGTTTGTGTGTACGTGCATGCATTAGTTTTAAGAATACTAGAAGCTGTCCTTCAGAAGTCTGCAGTATTAAAAATTGTATGGTGTCCCTCACTGTATAATTCAAACTGAAAATAATCTTCAATCACCAGAAATGTAGTCCCCCCCAGATTCTGATTTTTTCCCCCCCATACCGATTATGCCCTCATTGTACTGATGAGGAAACTAGCTTAGAGATGTTAAGTGGCTCAGCCCAGGGCATGGAGCTCGCGAGCCCAGGGCCAGGACGCAGTCCAAGCGGCGCGGCTCCAGAGGCCTGGAGCCCTGCTCACGACCGCGCGTGGCCTCTTGGCGGGGGGGTGCGGGGGGTGGGGGTGGGGTGGGGGTGGGGGGAAGAGATCCTGACGGGCCGGGGCCAGCGTGCAGGCTGCCCAAGCCGCGGACTCTGCAAGTCGGGTGGAGAGTACCTGACGGCAGACGAGGGTAAAGGACTGCTCAGAAATCAGATAGGTTCCTAGATCTTCGATGAGTAAGGAGGCTCAGTGCTCATCCTCGATCCCTTTGCTGGTGGCTAAAAGGGAGCAAGGCCCACGAGCGCGCTTCTGGGAGCGGCCTGCCAAAACCTGGAGCAGGGCTGCTCAGGACTGGCTCTGCAGCAGGAGCAGAGGGGGGCAATTTCGCCACCTGGTGGACATCCTTGGTAGTGGCAGTAGGAGGCCTAGCAGCCTGGGTATGGAGGCGGCAGGACGAGGTCCTAGTGGATGATCGTTTTCACATGGCTTAAAAAGCATTGCTTCATAGATTTTATCCACATTGGGGTCTATCCTACGATGGTAAATACGGTCTCCGTTACTCCATCTTAGCTGCATTGATTAATTTTTTTGAGGTTAGTTTTCTCTTCAATGATTTGGAAGCTATATTGTCTTCCAATTAAAATTCCCTCTAAGTTTTAATAAGTCATCTCTAAGTTCATAACTATATATATAATTGGACCAGTATTGCTATAACAGTCTCAAAAACGGGATAATCTATTAGATCTTGTTTCTCAATCATGATACATTTAGCATATTTTACCTCTCTGCTGTTCCCCATTGTGTGCGTGTGTGCGCGTGCGCGGGCTACAGTTCCTGCTTTTTAGACAGTTGCTTTCAGTTTGTTGCATTCGCAATGAAAATATAGGTATAAACATCTTGGATTTAATTGCTCGCTACCGCTATTTAATCCCATGTCTTTCCCATTTTTGAGTTATTTACTTCTTTCCCAATCAAATGGACTCATGATTGGCTAATTTTTTTCCAGCGGTAGACTTGGAACCCATACCAGTCTATACGCAGCTTTATGTTCTCCTCAGCAACACCTCTCAGCCTCAACACCCAACAACACTCTCCGTATCTAGGGCCCCAAGGCTTGTTTTAAAATGCGGCATTGTTTCTCATGTCCCCCCGCCCCCCTCCCGCCCCAAAAAGGAAGCAAGAATCTTCCTTGATTTAACGTGCTGCCTTTTTAGGACTGGCTAGTCTTGTCTGGTGAATGGATATTAAGAGAGATTTCCTTAAACTTCCTCCTGCTTCGTGCCATAACTCGACTTCATTGAGAAGCATGTTTTTCCCGTTTCTAAGACGGGCTTCCGCTTTGAACTGCTAAACCATCACGGCACACTTTTTCTCCATACTTATTCCTGGAAAACTGAGCTCTCTGCCGGAGTAAAGACGGTTCCCGTCAGAGAAGTGTGGCTCCCTGTCCCAAGGTCAAAGTGTAGAAGAAAGGGAAGATTCCTGTTTCCGAGGGTTCCATTTTGTCAGGTTAGAGATCTAGTCATCCGGGTGGCTGCGGTGGAATCTGCAGTATCTTGCCTCACAGTTTCCTTTTTCTGGCTTAGCAGGGGAGCCGCATTAGCTGAGGTCGCGGCGCTATGGCCTTTGTCAGGATCCCGGTGCTGAGGCAGCCCCTTCCCCCCACCCCCTCTCCTTGTCATTTTGATCGTGCAAACTGGGTGCCAGCTGTGTGAACCCTGCTCCTGGCCGCCAGGATTGCCCCCCCCTCCCCACGCGACGTGTCCCCAGTTCCTCGGCGTCCCTCACTGCAACCAGCTAGCTCCAGGAAGGGTGCGAGCTGGCTTCCGCTGTCGTCCTTCCTCCTTCCTGTCCAGGCGGGCCCTCCTTTTGCGCTAGTCGGCCCGAAACCTTCTCTCCCGCGCTGCATAGGCTGAAGGAATGCCTCAGCGTTTGCAGCCGCTAGAGGGCGCTCTTCTCCTCTCTTTGGGCCCCTTCAGCGCTTCCAGTGGAAATTTCCGAGGTGGGAAGGGCTTGGGGGTTCTCTGTATCTAGGGGCTCCCGATCCAGCCGATTCAACTAACTGTGGGTTGAAAATATTCGGGAAAAAACGGAAAGTTTCGAAAAGCGACAATTGAACTTGCCACACACCGGCAACCGCTTACATAGCATTCACGTTGCCTTGCATGCCGCGCGTCACCTAGAGATGATTTAAAGTACACAGGAGGACACAGCGAAAGAGAATGTGACAATGACTGTATGGGTATGTTTATGCATAAGTGGAAAATTGTGCTCTAGACTGGAATTCGACACAACATTGTAAAAACGACAACAACGTGGAAGAAAAGTATGTTTGTATGTAAAAAATAAAGTCCTATGTCATTTTGTATAAGAGGCATCAGCATCCATGGATTTTGGCATCTGTGGGGAGTCCTGGAACCAGTGCCCCATGCTTACCAAGGCATGACTGGAAGCCCAGGCTCCTTATCCCAGCCTGTCATGTCCCCACGTGGTGTGAATCCTGCCTGTCCCACACTCCCCTGGTCACTCTCCTCCAGCCCTGCCAGACTGCCCTCTTCTTCTGGAACAGGCCAAGCTGAATGCACGTCATGTCTGACCTCTAGGAATATCCGTTACTTTGTGAGCATGGCTCTGCTTCAGGAAGACGGGCTGCATTGTCACTAGAGAAGACGGGATGGAGGTTCCTTAAAAACCTACAAATGGACTTACCTGATGATCCAGCCTTCCCACGCCTGGGGATATGTCAAGAGAAAACTCTAACTCAAAAAGTCCCATGCACCTCAATGCTCACAGCAGCCCTATTTGTATTAGCCAGGACGTGGAACTAACCCCAACATCTAACGACTGGTGACTGGATAAAGAAGTCGTTGTCTTTTTATGCCGCGGAATACTACACAGCCGCGAAAAAGGATGGAACCATGCCATTTGCGGCAACATGGTTGGACACAGAGATAGTCATTCTGAGTGAAGTAAGCCAGAAGAGAGAAAAATGCCGCATGACACAACTTCCATGTGAAATCTAAGAAAAAAAGACAGAAATGATCTTAACTGCAAAAGACAAATAGAGCCACAGACATAGAGAAACAAACTTATGGTTACCAGGGAGGGACGGCGGTGGGAAGGGGTAAATATGGGCATCGGAAAATTGCCCGTCTTGGGGAGTGGTGGACATGTTAGCTCTCTTGATTGTGGCGATGGCTTTCTGGGTGTAGACATGTATGAAAATTGATCAAATACTACACGTGAGATGTGTCTAATTGACGGAACAGAACTCGTAGCCCTGTAAAGGTGTTTTAAAACAAAGAGATGGGCTGCATTGTGTCCTATGTTTCTATGTGTCTTCAGGGAGGTCTCAGGGGGGCGGTGCTGGCCTTCCTGCCAACACGATGACATGAAGCCCGAACAATCCCCCAATCGATGGGAAGAAGAGACGAGCCATGGTCACATCTGGACCCCAAGCTTACCCGTGGTGCATGGGTGCCATTTATCGCCAATCCAGCGAGGTTCCGGCCAGAGCTAGAGGCCGGGGCAGCGAACCGGGAGCGGCACTAAGGAGCATCGTGGCGCAGAGGCTGGACTGGGGGCCCGCAGGCTCCTCCCAGGAGGAGCCTCAGGGTTTGGGAGGTGGCTAACGTGCCTGCTTCGTGTCACCAGCAAGTGATGCCACCCGTGGAAAATCAGCTGGAATCCTGAGCCGGGTCAGCCGTGGGTGATGCGGTAAAGGCTGCTTGCTAGCAGAGGGGACGCCAGACGGACGGTGAAGCAAGCAACAGGCTGCTGAGCTTCCGGCCTGTGTTTACCGTGCTTTCCGTGTCTCCCTGCATCTCAGGGTCACCCGGAGGAATTCGTGTGGAGTTTAGAGGCCGACGGCCTCTCGGTTCCTCATCAGCCTGGCAAGCCCCCCAGCCCTCTGCGGCCAGACCTCTGCGAGCGTCTTTCCCTTGTTCTAGCAAAACCCTCCCCACCCTCGCCTGCGGCGGGCTTTTGTTTTTTTAATTGATGGCAGTGAGGATACCTTACAGCCTCCTCCAGCCCTTCCTTAGGGCTTCTGCCCTTAGAGCACGGCAAGGGGCGGCCCCCCAACCCCCACCCCCGACACCCCCGCGCTGTCCTGGGTCCTGAACTACAGAGGGTCCCTCTGGCCCTGACACGCCCTCTGGCCACGCCCTCTACGGGGTGGAGTCAGCAGGGCCAAGGGGACACGCCCATTGGCTCCACCCCGTGCTCTGGAATCCCAGGACCCCGAATGCCCTGCCCCAGCAGCCCCTGTCCCGCTTGTAGTTTCTGCACCGGCTCTCCCCGGAGTTCAGCATCCCAGGACTCACAGAGAGGCCAACGGGCAGCTGTTGGCATGGAGGTTACGGACAGAGCCCGGATGTGAGGTCTGAGTGTCCCCCTGTGCACATCCAAGGCCCCTTGGGGCATGGGATGGACCCAGCATTGGGCAGAAAAGGGTCAGGCTGGCGGTCAGAGACTGGGAATCGGCTCTCCCCGCACTGTCGCTTTCTTCGCAGGACTCCACTGAGTCTGGGAATTCTAAAGTTGAGCCTGGACGTGTGTGGCACGTGGCAGTGACTTTGCGTGTGTGTGCGCGCGCCTGAGGACGTGTGTGGTTGTGTGTAAGTTGTGGGGGTGTGCGTGGTCCATGACTCCGTGTGTGTGTGCGTGGGGATGTAGGCGGAGCAGAGTCAGTGTGTGTGCACGTGTGTTTGTGTGTACGTGCATGCATTAGTTTTAAGAATACTAGAAGCTGTCCTTCAGAAGTCTGCAGTAGTAAAAATTGTATGGTGTCCCTCACTGTATAATTCAAACTGAAAATAATCTTCAATCACCAGAAATGTAGTCCCCCCCAGATTCTGATTTTTTCCCCCCCATACCGATTATGCCCTCATTGTACTGATGAGGAAACTAGCTTAGAGATGTTAAGTGGCTCAGCCCAGGGCATGGAGCTCGCGAGCCCAGGGCCAGGACGCAGTCCAAGCGGCGCGGCTCCAGAGGCCTGGAGCCCTGCTCACGACCGCGCGTGGCCTCTTGGCGGGGGGGTGCGGGGGGTGGGGGTGGGGTGGGGGTGGGGGGAAGAGATCCTGACGGGCCGGGGCCAGCGTGCAGGCTGCCCAAGCCGCGGACTCTGCAAGTCGGGTGGAGAGTACCTGACGGCAGACGAGGGTAAAGGACTGCTCAGAAATCAGATAGGTTCCTAGATCTTCGATGAGTAAGGAGGCTCAGTGCTCATCCTCGATCCCTTTGCTGGTGGCTAAAAGGGAGCAAGGCCCACGAGCGCGCTTCTGGGAGCGGCCTGCCAAAACCTGGAGCAGGGCTGCTCAGGACTGGCTCTGCAGCAGGAGCAGAGGGGGGCAATGTCGCCACCTGGTGGACATCCTTGGTAGTGGCAGTAGGAGGCCTAGCAGCCTGGGTATGGAGGCGGCAGGACGAGGTCCTAGTGGATGATCGTTTTCACATGGCTTAAAAAGCATTGCTTCATAGATTTTATCCACATTGGGGTCTATCCTACGATGGTAAATACGGTCTCCGTTACTCCATCTTAGCTGCATTGATTAATTTTTTTGAGGTTAGTTTTCTCTTCAATGATTTGGAAGCTATATTGTCTTCCAATTAAAATTCCCTCTAAGTTTTAATAAGTCATCTCTAAGTTCATAACTATATATATAATTGGACCAGTATTGCTATAACAGTCTCAAAAACGGGATAATCTATTAGATCTTGTTTCTCAATCATGATACATTTAGCATATTTTACCTCTCTGCTGTTCCCCATTGTGTGCGTGTGTGCGCGTGCGCGGGCTACAGTTCCTGCTTTTTAGACAGTTGCTTTCAGTTTGTTGCATTCGCAATGAAAATATAGGTATAAACATCTTGGATTTAATTGCTCGCTACCGCTATTTAATCCCATGTCTTTCCCATTTTTGAGTTATTTACTTCTTTCCCAATCAAATGGACTCATGATTGGCTAATTTTTTTCCAGCGGTAGACTTGGAACCCATACCAGTCTATACGCAGCTTTATGTTCTCCTCAGCAACACCTCTCAGCCTCAACACCCAACAACACTCTCCGTATCTAGGGCCCCAAGGCTTGTTTTAAAATGCGGCATTGTTTCTCATGTCCCCCCGCCCCCCTCCCGCCCCAAAAAGGAAGCAAGAATCTTCCTTGATTTAACGTGCTGCCTTTTTAGGACTGGCTAGTCTTGTCTGGTGAATGGATATTAAGAGAGATTTCCTTAAACTTCCTCCTGCTTCGTGCCATAACTCGACTTCATTGAGAAGCATGTTTTTCCCGTTTCTAAGACGGGCTTCCGCTTTGAACTGCTAAACCATCACGGCACACTTTTTCTCCATACTTATTCCTGGAAAACTGAGCTCTCTGCCGGAGTAAAGACGGTTCCCGTCAGAGAAGTGTGGCTCCCTGTCCCAAGGTCAAAGTGTAGAAGAAAGGGAAGATTCCTGTTTCCGAGGGTTCCATTTTGTCAGGTTAGAGATCTAGTCATCCGTGTGGCTGCGGTGGAATCTGCAGTATCTTGCCTCACAGTTTCCTTTTCCTGGCTTAGCAGGGGAGCCGCATTAGCTGAGGTCGCGGCGCTATGGCCCTTGTCAGGATCCCGGTGCTGAGGCAGCCCCTTCCCCCCACCCCCTCTCCTTGTCATTTTGATCGTGCAAACTGGGTGCCAGCTGTGTGAACCCTGCTCCTGGCCGTCAGGATTGCCCCCCCCCTCCCCACGCGACGTGTCCCCAGTTCCTCGGCGTCCCTCACTGCAACCAGCTAGCTCCAGGAAGGGTGCGAGCTGGCTTCCGCTGTCGTCCTTCCTCCTTCCTGTCCAGGCGGGCCCTCCTTTTGCGCTAGTCGGCCCGAAACCTTCTCTCCCGCGCTGCATAGGCTGAAGGAATGCCTCAGCGTTTGCAGCCGCTAGAGGGCGCTCTTCTCCTCTCTTTGGGCCCCTTCAGCGCTTCCAGTGGAAATTTCCGAGGTGGGAAGGGCTTGGGGGTTCTCTGTATCTAGGGGCTCCCGATCCAGCCGATTCAACTAACTGTGGGTTGAAAATATTCGGGAAAAAACGGAAAGTTTCGAAAAGCGACAATTGAACTTGCCACACACCGGCAACCGCTTACATAGCATTCACGTTGCCTTGCATGCCGCGCGTCACCTAGAGATGATTTAAAGTACACAGGAGGACACAGCGAAAGAGAATGTGACAATGACTGTATGGGTATGTTTATGCATAAGTGGAAAATTGTGCTCTAGACTGGAATTCGACACAACATTGTAAAAACGACAACAACGTGGAAGAAAAGTATGTTTGTATGTAAAAAATAAAGTCCTATGTCATTTTGTATAAGAGGCATCAGCATCCATGGATTTTGGCATCTGTGGGGAGTCCTGGAACCAGTGCCCCATGCTTACCAAGGCATGACTGGAAGCCCAGGCTCCTTATCCCAGCCTGTCATGTCCCCACGTGGTGTGAATCCTGCCTGTCCCACACTCCCCTGGTCACTCTCCTCCAGCCCTGCCAGACTGCCCTCTTCTTCTGGAACAGGCCAAGCTGAATGCACGTCATGTCTGACCTCTAGGAATATCCGTTACTTTGTGAGCATGGCTCTGCTTCAGGAAGACGGGCTGCATTGTCACTAGAGAAGACGGGATGGAGGTTCCTTAAAAACCTACAAATGGACTTACCTGATGATCCAGCCTTCCCACGCCTGGGGATATGTCAAGAGAAAACTCTAACTCAAAAAGTCCCATGCACCTCAATGCTCACAGCAGCCCTGTTTGTATTAGCCAGGACGTGGAACTAACCCCAACATCTAACGACTGGTGACTGGATAAAGAAGTCGTTGTCTTTTTATGCCGCGGAATACTACACAGCCGCGAAAAAGGATGGAACCATGCCATTTGCGGCAACATGGTTGGACACAGAGATAGTCATTCTGAGTGAAGTAAGCCAGAAGAGAGAAAAATGCCGCATGACACAACTTCCATGTGAAATCTAAGAAAAAAAGACAGAAATGATCTTAACTGCAAAAGACAAATAGAGCCACAGACATAGAGAAACAAACTTATGGTTACCAGGGAGGGACGGCGGTGGGAAGGGGTAAATATGGGCATCGGAAAATTGCCCGTCTTGGGGAGTGGTGGACATGTTAGCTCTCTTGATTGTGGCGATGGCTTTCTGGGTGTAGACATGTATGAAAATTGATCAAATACTACACGTGAGATGTGTCTAATTGACGGAACAGAACTCGTAGCCCTGTAAAGGTGTTTTAAAACAAAGAGATGGGCTGCATTGTGTCCTATGTTTCTATGTGTCTTCAGGGAGGTCTCAGGGGGGCGGTGCTGGCCTTCCTGCCAACACGATGACATGAAGCCCGAACAATCCCCCAATCGATGGGAAGAAGAGACGAGCCATGGTCACATCTGGACCCCAAGCTTACCCGTGGTGCATGGGTGCCATTTATCGCCAATCCAGCGAGGTTCCGGCCAGAGCTAGAGGCCGGGGCAGCGAACCGGGAGCGGCACTAAGGAGCATCGTGGCGCAGAGGCTGGACTGGGGGCCCGCAGGCTCCTCCCAGGAGGAGCCTCAGGGTTTGGGAGGTGGCTAACGTGCCTGCTTCGTGTCACCAGCAAGTGATGCCACCCGTGGAAAATCAGCTGGAATCCTGAGCCGGGTCAGCCGTGGGTGATGCGGTAAAGGCTGCTTGCTAGCAGAGGGGACGCCAGACGGACGGTGAAGCAAGCAACAGGCTGCTGAGCTTCCGGCCTGTGTTTACCGTGCTTTCCGTGTCTCCCTGCATCTCAGGGTCACCCGGAGGAATTCGTGTGGAGTTTAGAGGCCGACGGCCTCTCGGTTCCTCATCAGCCTGGCAAGCCCCCCAGCCCTCTGCGGCCAGACCTCTGCGAGCGTCTTTCCCTTGTTCTAGCAAAACCCTCCCCACCCTCGCCTGCGGCGGGCTTTTGTTTTTTTAATTGATGGCAGTGAGGATACCTTACAGCCTCCTCCGGCCCTTCCTTAGGGCTTCTGCCCTTAGACCACGGCAAGGGGCGGCCCCCCAACCCCCACCCCCGACACCCCCGCGCTGTCCTGGGTCCTGAACTACAGAGGGTCCCTCTGGCCCTGACACTCCCTCTGGCCACGCCCTCTACGGGGTGGAGTCAGCAGGGCCAAGGGGACACGCCCATTGGCTCCACCCCGTGCTCTGGAATCCCAGGACCCCGAATGCCCTGCCCCAGCAGCCCCTGACCCGCTTGTAGTTTCTGCACCGGCTCTCCCCGGAGTTCAGCATCCCAGGACTCACAGAGAGGCCAACGGGCAGCTGTTGGCATGGAGGTTACGGACAGAGCCCGGATGTGAGGTCTGAGTGTCCCCCTGTGCACATCCAAGGCCCCTTGGGGCATGGGATGGACCCAGCATTGGGAAGAAAAGGGTCAGGCTGGCGGTCAGAGACTGGGAATCGGCTCTCCCCGCACTGTCGCTTTCTTCGCAGGACTCCCCTGAGTCTGGGAATTCTAAAGTTGAGCCTGGACGTGTGTGGCACGTGACAGTGACTTTGCGTGTGTGTGCGCGCGCCTGAGGACGTGTGTGGTTGTGTGTATGTTGTGGGGGTGTGTGTGGTCCATGACTCCGTGTGTGTGTGCGTGGGGATGTAGGCGGAGCAGAGTCAGTGTGTGTGCACGTGTGTTTGTGTGTACGTGCATGCATTAGTTTTAAGAATACTAGAAGCTGTCCTTCAGAAGTCTGCAGTAGTAAAAATTGTATGGTGTCCCTCACTGTATAATTCAAACTGAAAATAATCTTCAATCACCAGAAATGTAGTCCCCCCCAGATTCTGATCCCCCCTCCCATACCGATTATGCCCTCATTGTACTGATGAGGAAACTAGCTTAGAGATGTTAAGTGGCTCAGCCCAGGGCATGGAGCTCGCGAGCCCAGGGCCAGGACGCAGTCCAAGCGGCGCGGCTCCAGAGGCCTGGAGCCCTGCTCACGACCGCGCGTGGCCTCTTGGCCGGGGGGGTGCGGGGGGTGGGGGTGGGGTGGGGGTGGGGGGAAGAGATCCTGACGGGCCGGGGCCAGCGTGCAGGCTGCCCAAGCCGCGGACTCTGCAAGTCGGGTGGAGAGTACCTGACGGCAGACGAGGGTAAAGGACTGCTCAGAAATCAGATAGGTTCCTAGATCTTCGATGAGTAAGGAGGCTCAGTGCTCATCCTCGATCCCTTTGCTGGTGGCTAAAAGGGAGCAAGGCCCACGAGCGCGCTTCTGGGAGCGGCCTGCCAAAACCTGGAGCAGGGCTGCTCAGGACTGGCTCTGCAGCAGGAGCAGAGGGGGGCAATGTCGCCACCTGGTGGACATCCTTGGTAGTGGCAGTAGGAGGCCTAGCAGCCTGGGTATGGAGGCGGCAGGACGAGGTCCTAGTGGATGATCGTTTTCACATGGCTTAAAAAGCATTGCTTCATAGATTTTATCCACATTGGGGTCTATCCTACGATGGTAAATACGGTCTCCGTTACTCCATCTTAGCTGCATTGATTAATTTTTTTGAGGTTAGTTTTCTCTTCAATGATTTGGAAGCTATATTGTCTTCCAATTAAAATTCCCTCTAAGTTTTAATAAGTCATCTCTAAGTTCATAACTATATATATAATTGGACCAGTATTGCTATAACAGTCTCAAAAACGGGATAATCTATTAGATCTTGTTTCTCAATCATGATACATTTAGCATATTTTACCTCTCTGCTGTTCCCCATTGTGTGCGTGTGTGCGCGTGCGCGGGCTACAGTTCCTGCTTTTTAGACAGTTGCTTTCAGTTTGTTGCATTCGCAATGAAAATATAGGTATAAACATCTTGGATTTAATTGCTCGCTACCGCTATTTAATCCCATGTCTTTCCCATTTTTGAGTTATTTACTTCTTTCCCAATCAAATGGACTCATGATTGGCTAATTTTTTTCCAGCGGTAGACTTGGAACCCATACCAGTCTATACGCAGCTTTATGTTCTCCTCAGCAACACCTCTCAGCCTCAACACCCAACAACACTCTCCGTATCTAGGGCCCCAAGGCTTGTTTTAAAATGCGGCATTGTTTCTCATGTCCCCCCGCCCCCCTCCCGCCCCAAAAAGGAAGCAAGAATCTTCCTTGATTTAACGTGCTGCCTTTTTAGGACTGGCTAGTCTTGTCTGGTGAATGGATATTAAGAGAGATTTCCTTAAACTTCCTCCTGCTTCGTGCCATAACTCGACTTCATTGAGAAGCATGTTTTTCCCGTTTCTAAGACGGGCTTCCGCTTTGAACTGCTAAACCATCACGGCACACTTTTTCTCCATACTTATTCCTGGAAAACTGAGCTCTCTGCCGGAGTAAAGACGGTTCCCGTCAGAGAAGTGTGGCTCCCTGTCCCAAGGTCAAAGTGTAGAAGAAAGGGAAGATTCCTGTTTCCGAGGGTTCCATTTTGTCAGGTTAGAGATCTAGTCATCCGTGTGGCTGCGGTGGAATCTGCAGTATCTTGCCTCACAGTTTCCTTTTCCTGGCTTAGCAGGGGAGCCGCATTAGCTGAGGTCGCGGCGCTATGGCCCTTGTCAGGATCCCGGTGCTGAGGCAGCCCCTTCCCCCCACCCCCTCTCCTTGTCATTTTGATCGTGCAAACTGGGTGCCAGCTGTGTGAACCCTGCTCCTGGCCGTCAGGATTGCCCCCCCCCTCCCCACGCGACGTGTCCCCAGTTCCTCGGCGTCCCTCACTGCAACCAGCTAGCTCCAGGAAGGGTGCGAGCTGGCTTCCGCTGTCGTCCTTCCTCCTTCCTGTCCAGGCGGGCCCTCCTTTTGCGCTAGTCGGCCCGAAACCTTCTCTCCCGCGCTGCATAGGCTGAAGGAATGCCTCAGCGTTTGCAGCCGCTAGAGGGCGCTCTTCTCCTCTCTTTGGGCCCCTTCAGCGCTTCCAGTGGAAATTTCCGAGGTGGGAAGGGCTTGGGGGTTCTCTGTATCTAGGGGCTCCCGATCCAGCCGATTCAACTAACTGTGGGTTGAAAATATTCGGGAAAAAACGGAAAGTTTCGAAAAGCGACAATTGAACTTGCCACACACCGGCAACCGCTTACATAGCATTCACGTTGCCTTGCATGCCGCGCGTCACCTAGAGATGATTTAAAGTACACAGGAGGACACAGCGAAAGAGAATGTGACAATGACTGTATGGGTATGTTTATGCATAAGTGGAAAATTGTGCTCTAGACTGGAATTCGACACAACATTGTAAAAACGACAACAACGTGGAAGAAAAGTATGTTTGTATGTAAAAAATAAAGTCCTATGTCATTTTGTATAAGAGGCATCAGCATCCATGGATTTTGGCATCTGTGGGGAGTCCTGGAACCAGTGCCCCATGCTTACCAAGGCATGACTGGAAGCCCAGGCTCCTTATCCCAGCCTGTCATGTCCCCACGTGGTGTGAATCCTGCCTGTCCCACACTCCCCTGGTCACTCTCCTCCAGCCCTGCCAGACTGCCCTCTTCTTCTGGAACAGGCCAAGCTGAATGCACGTCATGTCTGACCTCTAGGAATATCCGTTACTTTGTGAGCATGGCTCTGCTTCAGGAAGACGGGCTGCATTGTCACTAGAGAAGACGGGATGGAGGTTCCTTAAAAACCTACAAATGGACTTACCTGATGATCCAGCCTTCCCACGCCTGGGGATATGTCAAGAGAAAACTCTAACTCAAAAAGTCCCATGCACCTCAATGCTCACAGCAGCCCTATTTGTATTAGCCAGGACGTGGAACTAACCCCAACATCTAACGACTGGTGACTGGATAAAGAAGTCGTTGTCTTTTTATGCCGCGGAATACTACACAGCCGCGAAAAAGGATGGAACCATGCCATTTGCGGCAACATGGTTGGACACAGAGATAGTCATTCTGAGTGAAGTAAGCCAGAAGAGAGAAAAATGCCGCATGACACAACTTCCATGTGAAATCTAAGAAAAAAAGACAGAAATGATCTTAACTGCAAAAGACAAATAGAGCCACAGACATAGAGAAACAAACTTATGGTTACCAGGGAGGGACGGCGGTGGGAAGGGGTAAATATGGGCATCGGAAAATTGCCCGTCTTGGGGAGTGGTGGACATGTTAGCTCTCTTGATTGTGGCGATGGCTTTCTGGGTGTAGACATGTATGAAAATTGATCAAATACTACACGTGAGATGTGTCTAATTGACGGAACAGAACTCGTAGCCCTGTAAAGGTGTTTTAAAACAAAGAGATGGGCTGCATTGTGTCCTATGTTTCTATGTGTCTTCAGGGAGGTCTCAGGGGGGCGGTGCTGGCCTTCCTGCCAACACGATGACATGAAGCCCGAACAATCCCCCAATCGATGGGAAGAAGAGACGAGCCATGGTCACATCTGGACCCCAAGCTTACACGTGGTGCATGGGTGCCATTTATCGCCAATCCAGCGAGGTTCCGGCCAGAGCTAGAGGCCGGGGCAGCGAACCGGGAGCGGCACTAAGGAGCATCGTGGCGCAGAGGCTGGACTGGGGGCCCGCAGGCTCCTCCCAGGAGGAGCCTCAGGGTTTGGGAGGTGGCTAACGTGCCTGCTTCGTGTCACCAGCAAGTGATGCCACCCGTGGAAAATCAGCTGGGATCCTGAGCCGGGTCAGCCGTGGGTGATGCGGTAAAGGCTGCTTGCTAGCAGAGGGGACGCCAGACGGACGGTGAAGCAAGCAACAGGCTGCTGAGCTTCCGGCCTGTGTTTACCGTGCTTTCCGTGTCTCCCTGCATCTCAGGGTCACCCGGAGGAATTCGTGTGGAGTTTAGAGGCCGACGGCCTCTCGGTTCCTCATCAGCCTGGCAAGCCCCCCAGCCCTCTGCGGCCAGACCTCTGCGAGCGTCTTTCCCTTGTTCTAGCAAAACCCTCCCCACCCTCGCCTGTGGCGGGCTTTTGTTTTTTTAATTGATGGCAGTGAGGATACCTTACAGCCTCCTCCGGCCCTTCCTTAGGGCTTCTGCCCTTAGACCACGGCAAGGGGCGGCCCCCCAACCCCCACACCCGACACCCCCGCGCTGTCCTGGGTCCTGAACTACAGAGGGTCCCTCTGGCCCTGACACTCCCTCTGGCCACGCCCTCTACGGGGTGGAGTCAGCAGGGCCAAGGGGACACGCCCATTGGCTCCACCCCGTGCTCTGGAATCCCAGGACCCCGAATGCCCTGCCCCAGCAGCCCCTGTCCCGCTTGTAGTTTCTGCACCGGCTCTCCCCGGAGTTCAGCATCCCAGGACTCACAGAGAGGCCAACGGGCAGCTGTTGGCATGGAGGTTACGGACAGAGCCCGGATGTGAGGTCTGAGTGTCCCCCTGTGCACATCCAAGGCCCCTTGGGGCATGGGATGGACCCAGCATTGGGCAGAAAAGGGTCAGGCTGGCGGTCAGAGACTGGGAATCGGCTCTCCCCGCACTGTCGCTTTCTTCGCAGGACTCCCCTGAGTCTGGGAATTCTAAAGTTGAGCCTGGACGTGTGTGGCACGTGGCAGTGACTTTGCGTGTGTGTGCGCGCGCCTGAGGACGTGTGTGGTTGTGTGTATGTTGTGGGGGTGTGCGTGGTCCATGACTCCGTGTGTGTGTGCGTGGGGATGTAGGCGGAGCAGAGTCAGTGTGTGTGCACGTGTGTTTGTGTGTACGTGCATGCATTAGTTTTAAGAATACTAGAAGCTGTCCTTCAGAAGTCTGCAGTAGTAAAAATTGTATGGTGTCCCTCACTGTATAATTCAAACTGAAAATAATCTTCAATCACCAGAAATGTAGTCCCCCCCAGATTCTGATTTTTTCCCCCCCATACCGATTATGCCCTCATTGTACTGATGAGGAAACTAGCTTAGAGATGTTAAGTGGCTCAGCCCAGGGCATGGAGCTCGCGAGCCCAGGGCCAGGACGCAGTCCAAGCGGCGCGGCTCCAGAGGCCTGGAGCCCTGCTCACGACCGCGCGTGGCCTCTTGGCCGGGGGGGTGCGGGGGGTGGGGGTGGGGTGGGGGTGGGGGGAAGAGATCCTGACGGGCCGGGGCCAGCGTGCAGGCTGCCCAAGCCGCGGACTCTGCAAGTCGGGTGGAGAGTACCTGACGGCAGACGAGGGTAAAGGACTGCTCAGAAATCAGATAGGTTCCTAGATCTTCGATGAGTAAGGAGGCTCAGTGCTCATCCTCGATCCCTTTGCTGGTGGCTAAAAGGGAGCAAGGCCCACGAGCGCGCTTCTGGGAGCGGCCTGCCAAAACCTGGAGCAGGGCTGCTCAGGACTGGCTCTGCAGCAGGAGCAGGGGGGGCAATGTCGCCACCTGGTGGACATCCTTGGTAGTGGCAGTAGGAGGCCTAGCAGCCTGGGTATGGAGGCGGCAGGACGAGGTCCTAGTGGATGATCGTTTTCACATGGCTTAAAAAGCATTGCTTCATAGATTTTATCCACATTGGGGTCTATCCTACGATGGTAAATACGGTCTCCGTTACTCCATCTTAGCTGCATTGATTAATTTTTTTGAGGTTAGTTTTCTCTTCAATGATTTGGAAGCTATATTGTCTTCCAATTAAAATTCCCTCTAAGTTTTAATAAGTCATCTCTAAGTTCATAACTATATATATAATTGGACCAGTATTGCTATAACAGTCTCAAAAACGGGATAATCTATTAGATCTTGTTTCTCAATCATGATACATTTAGCATATTTTACCTCTCTGCTGTTCCCCATTGTGTGCGTGTGTGCGCGTGCGCGGGCTACAGTTCCTGCTTTTTAGACAGTTGCTTTCAGTTTGTTGCATTCGCAATGAAAATATAGGTATAAACATCTTGGATTTAATTGCTCGCTACCGCTATTTAATCCCATGTCTTTCCCATTTTTGAGTTATTTACTTCTTTCCCAATCAAATGGACTCATGATTGGCTAATTTTTTTCCAGCGGTAGACTTGGAACCCATACCAGTCTATACGCAGCTTTATGTTCTCCTCAGCAACACCTCTCAGCCTCAACACCCAACAACACTCTCCGTATCTAGGGCCCCAAGGCTTGTTTTAAAATGCGGCATTGTTTCTCATGTCCCCCCGCCCCCCTCCCGCCCCAAAAAGGAAGCAAGAATCTTCCTTGATTTAACGTGCTGCCTTTTTAGGACTGGCTAGTCTTGTCTGGTGAATGGATATTAAGAGAGATTTCCTTAAACTTCCTCCTGCTTCGTGCCATAACTCGACTTCATTGAGAAGCATGTTTTTCCCGTTTCTAAGACGGGCTTCCGCTTTGAACTGCTAAACCATCACGGCACACTTTTTCTCCATACTTATTCCTGGAAAACTGAGCTCTCTGCCGGAGTAAAGACGGTTCCCGTCAGAGAAGTGTGGCTCCCTGTCCCAAGGTCAAAGTGTAGAAGAAAGGGAAGATTCCTGTTTCCGAGGGTTCCATTTTGTCAGGTTAGAGATCTAGTCATCCGTGTGGCTGCGGTGGAATCTGCAGTATCTTGCCTCACAGTTTCCTTTTTCTGGCTTAGCAGGGGAGCCGCATTAGCTGAGGTCGCGGCGCTATGGCCCTTGTCAGGATCCCGGTGCTGAGGCAGCCCCTTCCCCCCACCCCCTCTCCTTGTCATTTTGATCGTGCAAACTGGGTGCCAGCTGTGTGAACCCTGCTCCTGGCCGCCACGATTGCCCCCCCCTCCCCACGCGACGTGTCCCCAGTTCCTCGGCGTCCCTCACTGCAACCAGCTAGCTCCAGGAAGGGTGCGAGCTGGCTTCCGCTGTCGTCCTTCCTCCTTCCTGTCCAGGCGGGCCCTCCTTTTGCGCTAGTCGGCCCGAAACCTTCTCTCCCGCGCTGCATAGGCTGAAGGAATGCCTCAGCGTTTGCAGCCGCTAGAGGGCGCTCTTCTCCTCTCTTTGGGCCCCTTCAGCGCTTCCAGTGGAAATTTCCGAGGTGGGAAGGGCTTGGGGGTTCTCTGTATCTAGGGGCTCCCGATCCAGCCGATTCAACTAACTGTGGGTTGAAAATATTCGGGAAAAAACGGAAAGTTTCGAAAAGCGACAATTGAACTTGCCACACACCGGCAACCGCTTACATAGCATTCACGTTGCCTTGCATGCCGCGCGTCACCTAGAGATGATTTAAAGTACACAGGAGGACACAGCGAAAGAGAATGTGACAATGACTGTATGGGTATGTTTATGCATAAGTGGAAAATTGTGCTCTAGACTGGAATTCGACACAACATTGTAAAAACGACAACAACGTGGAAGAAAAGTATGTTTGTATGTAAAAAATAAAGTCCTATGTCATTTTGTATAAGAGGCATCAGCATCCATGGATTTTGGCATCTGTGGGGAGTCCTGGAACCAGTGCCCCATGCTTACCAAGGCATGACTGGAAGCCCAGGCTCCTTATCCCAGCCTGTCATGTCCCCACGTGGTGTGAATCCTGCCTGTCCCACACTCCCCTGGTCACTCTCCTCCAGCCCTGCCAGACTGCCCTCTTCTTCTGGAACAGGCCAAGCTGAATGCACGTCATGTCTGACCTCTAGGAATATCCGTTACTTTGTGAGCATGGCTCTGCTTCAGGAAGACGGGCTGCATTGTCACTAGAGAAGACGGGATGGAGGTTCCTTAAAAACCTACAAATGGACTTACCTGATGATCCAGCCTTCCCACGCCTGGGGATATGTCAAGAGAAAACTCTAACTCAAAAAGTCCCATGCACCTCAATGCTCACAGCAGCCCTGTTTGTATTAGCCAGGACGTGGAACTAACCCCAACATCTAACGACTGGTGACTGGATAAAGAAGTCGTTGTCTTTTTATGCCGCGGAATACTACACAGCCGCGAAAAAGGATGGAACCATGCCATTTGCGGCAACATGGTTGGACACAGAGATAGTCATTCTGAGTGAAGTAAGCCAGAAGAGAGAAAAATGCCGCATGACACAACTTCCATGTGAAATCTAAGAAAAAAAGACAGAAATGATCTTAACTGCAAAAGACAAATAGAGCCACAGACATAGAGAAACAAACTTATGGTTACCAGGGAGGGACGGCGGTGGGAAGGGGTAAATATGGGCATCGGAAAATTGCCCGTCTTGGGGAGTGGTGGACATGTTAGCTCTCTTGATTGTGGCGATGGCTTTCTGGGTGTAGACATGTATGAAAATTGATCAAATACTACACGTGAGATGTGTCTAATTGACGGAACAGAACTCGTAGCCCTGTAAAGGTGTTTTAAAACAAAGAGATGGGCTGCATTGTGTCCTATGTTTCTATGTGTCTTCAGGGAGGTCTCAGGGGGGCGGTGCTGGCCTTCCTGCCAACACGATGACATGAAGCCCGAACAATCCCCCAATCGATGGGAAGAAGAGACGAGCCATGGTCACATCTGGACCCCAAGCTTACACGTGGTGCATGGGTGCCATTTATCGCCAATCCAGCGAGGTTCCGGCCAGAGCTAGAGGCCGGGGCAGCGAACCGGGAGCGGCACTAAGGAGCATCGTGGCGCAGAGGCTGGACTGGGGGCCCGCAGGCTCCTCCCAGGAGGAGCCTCAGGGTTTGGGAGGTGGCTAACGTGCCTGCTTCGTGTCACCAGCAAGTGATGCCACCCGTGGAAAATCAGCTGGAATCCTGAGCCGGGTCAGCCGTGGGTGATGCGGTAAAGGCTGCTTGCTAGCAGAGGGGACGCCAGACGGACGGTGAAGCAAGCAACAGGCTGCTGAGCTTCCGGCCTGTGTTTACCGTGCTTTCCGTGTCTCCCTGCATCTCAGGGTCACCCGGAGGAATTCGTGTGGAGTTTAGAGGCCGACGGCCTCTCGGTTCCTCATCAGCCTGGCAAGCCCCCCAGCCCTCTGCGGCCAGACCTCTGCGAGCGTCTTTCCCTTGTTCTAGCAAAACCCTCCCCACCCTCGCCTGTGGCGGGCTTTTGTTTTTTTAATTGATGGCAGTGAGGATACCTTACAGCCTCCTCCGGCCCTTCCTTAGGGCTTCTGCCCTTAGACCACGGCAAGGGGCGGCCCCCTAACCCCCACCCCCGACACCCCCGCGCTGTCCTGGGTCCTGAACTACAGAGGGTCCCTCTGGCCCTGACACTCCCTCTGGCCACGCCCTCTACGGGGTGGAGTCAGCAGGGCCAAGGGGACACGCCCATTGGCTCCACCCCGTGCTCTGGAATCCCAGGACCCCGAATGCCCTGCCCCAGCAGCCCCTGACCCGCTTGTAGTTTCTGCACCGGCTCTCCCCGGAGTTCAGCATCCCAGGACTCACAGAGAGGCCAACGGGCAGCTGTTGGCATGGAGGTTACGGACAGAGCCCGGATGTGAGGTCTGAGTGTCCCCCTGTGCACATCCAAGGCCCCTTGGGGCATGGGATGGACCCAGCATTGGGCAGAAAAGGGTCAGGCTGGCGGTCAGAGACTGGGAATCGGCTCTCCCCGCACTGTCGCTTTCTTCGCAGGACTCCCCTGAGTCTGGGAATTCTAAAGTTGAGCCTGGACGTGTGTGGCACGTGGCAGTGACTTTGCGTGTGTGTGCGCGCGCCTGAGGACGTGTGTGGTTGTGTGTATGTTGTGGGGGTGTGTGTGGTCCATGACTCCGTGTGTGTGTGCGTGGGGATGTAGGCGGAGCAGAGTCAGTGTGTGTGCACGTGTGTTTGTGTGTACGTGCATGCATTAGTTTTAAGAATACTAGAAGCTGTCCTTCAGAAGTCTGCAGTAGTTAAAATTGTATGGTGTCCCTCACTGTATAATTCAAACTGAAAATAATCTTCAATCACCAGAAATGTAGTCCCCCCCAGATTCTGATTTTTCCCCCCCATACCGATTATGCCCTCATTGTACTGATGAGGAAACTAGCTTAGAGATGTTAAGTGGCTCAGCCCAGGGCATGGAGCTCGCGAGCCCAGGGCCAGGACGCAGTCCAAGCGGCGCGGCTCCAGAGGCCTGGAGCCCTGCTCACGACCGCGCGTGGCCTCTTGGCCGGGGGGGTGCGGGGGGTGGGGGTGGGGTGGGGGTGGGGGGAAGAGATCCTGACGGGCCGGGGCCAGCGTGCAGGCTGCCCAAGCCGCGGACTCTGCAAGTCGGGTGGAGAGTACCTGACGGCAGACGAGGGTAAAGGACTGCTCAGAAATCAGATAGGTTCCTAGATCTTCGATGAGTAAGGAGGCTCAGTGCTCATCCTCGATCCCTTTGCTGGTGGCTAAAAGGGAGCAAGGCCCACGAGCGCGCTTCTGGGAGCGGCCTGCCAAAACCTGGAGCAGGGCTGCTCAGGACTGGCTCTGCAGCAGGAGCAGAGGGGGGCAATGTCGCCACCTGGTGGACATCCTTGGTAGTGGCAGTAGGAGGCCTAGCAGCCTGGGTATGGAGGCGGCAGGACGAGGTCCTAGTGGATGATCGTTTTCACATGGCTTAAAAAGCATTGCTTCATAGATTTTATCCACATTGGGGTCTATCCTACGATGGTAAATACGGTCTCCGTTACTCCATCTTAGCTGCATTGATTAATTTTTTTGAGGTTAGTTTTCTCTTCAATGATTTGGAAGCTATATTGTCTTCCAATTAAAATTCCCTCTAAGTTTTAATAAGTCATCTCTAAGTTCATAACTATATATATAATTGGACCAGTATTGCTATAACAGTCTCAAAAACGGGATAATCTATTAGATCTTGTTTCTCAATCATGATACATTTAGCATATTTTACCTCTCTGCTGTTCCCCATTGTGTGCGTGTGTGCGCGTGCGCGGGCTACAGTTCCTGCTTTTTAGACAGTTGCTTTCAGTTTGTTGCATTCGCAATGAAAATATAGGTATAAACATCTTGGATTTAATTGCTCGCTACCGCTATTTAATCCCATGTCTTTCCCATTTTTGAGTTATTTACTTCTTTCCCAATCAAATGGACTCATGATTGGCTAATTTTTTTCCAGCGGTAGACTTGGAACCCATACCAGTCTATACGCAGCTTTATGTTCTCCTCAGCAACACCTCTCAGCCTCAACACCCAACAACACTCTCCGTATCTAGGGCCCCAAGGCTTGTTTTAAAATGCGGCATTGTTTCTCATGTCCCCCCGCCCCCCTCCCGCCCCAAAAAGGAAGCAAGAATCTTCCTTGATTTAACGTGCTGCCTTTTTAGGACTGGCTAGTCTTGTCTGGTGAATGGATATTAAGAGAGATTTCCTTAAACTTCCTCCTGCTTCGTGCCATAACTCGACTTCATTGAGAAGCATGTTTTTCCCGTTTCTAAGACGGGCTTCCGCTTTGAACTGCTAAACCATCACGGCACACTTTTTCTCCATACTTATTCCTGGAAAACTGAGCTCTCTGCCGGAGTAAAGACGGTTCCCGTCAGAGAAGTGTGGCTCCCTGTCCCAAGGTCAAAGTGTAGAAGAAAGGGAAGATTCCTGTTTCCGAGGGTTCCATTTTGTCAGGTTAGAGATCTAGTCATCCGTGTGGCTGCGGTGGAATCTGCAGTATCTTGCCTCACAGTTTCCTTTTTCTGGCTTAGCAGGGGAGCCGCATTAGCTGAGGTCGCGGCGCTATGGCCCTTGTCAGGATCCCGGTGCTGAGGCAGCCCCTTCCCCCCACCCCCTCTCCTTGTCATTTTGATCGTGCAAACTGGGTGCCAGCTGTGTGAACCCTGCTCCTGGCCGCCACGATTGCCCCCCCCTCCCCACGCGACGTGTCCCCAGTTCCTCGGCGTCCCTCACTGCAACCAGCTAGCTCCAGGAAGGGTGCGAGCTGGCTTCCGCTGTCGTCCTTCCTCCTTCCTGTCCAGGCGGGCCCTCCTTTTGCGCTAGTCGGCCCGAAACCTTCTCTCCCGCGCTGCATAGGCTGAAGGAATGCCTCAGCGTTTGCAGCCGCTAGAGGGCCCTCTTCTCCTCTCTTTGGGCCCCTTCAGCGCTTCCAGTGGAAATTTCCGAGGTGGGAAGGGCTTGGGGGTTCTCTGTATCTAGGGGCTCCCGATCCAGCCGATTCAACTAACTGTGGGTTGAAAATATTCGGGAAAAAACGGAAAGTTTCGAAAAGCGACAATTGAACTTGCCACACACCGGCAACCGCTTACATAGCATTCACGTTGCCTTGCATGCCGCGCGTCACCTAGAGATGATTTAAAGTACACAGGAGGACACAGCGAAAGAGAATGTGACAATGACTGTATGGGTATGTTTATGCATAAGTGGAAAATTGTGCTCTAGACTGGAATTCGACACAACATTGTAAAAACGACAACAACGTGGAAGAAAAGTATGTTTGTATGTAAAAAATAAAGTCCTATGTCATTTTGTATAAGAGGCATCAGCATCCATGGATTTTGGCATCTGTGGGGAGTCCTGGAACCAGTGCCCCATGCTTACCAAGGCATGACTGGAAGCCCAGGCTCCTTATCCCAGCCTGTCATGTCCCCACGTGGTGTGAATCCTGCCTGTCCCACACTCCCCTGGTCACTCTCCTCCAGCCCTGCCAGACTGCCCTCTTCTTCTGGAACAGGCCAAGCTGAATGCACGTCATGTCTGACCTCTAGGAATATCCGTTACTTTGTGAGCATGGCTCTGCTTCAGGAAGACGGGCTGCATTGTCACTAGAGAAGACGGGATGGAGGTTCCTTAAAAACCTACAAATGGACTTACCTGATGATCCAGCCTTCCCACGCCTGGGGATATGTCAAGAGAAAACTCTAACTCAAAAAGTCCCATGCACCTCAATGCTCACAGCAGCCCTGTTTGTATTAGCCAGGACGTGGAACTAACCCCAACATCTAACGACTGGTGACTGGATAAAGAAGTCGTTGTCTTTTTATGCCGCGGAATACTACACAGCCGCGAAAAAGGATGGAACCATGCCATTTGCGGCAACATGGTTGGACACAGAGATAGTCATTCTGAGTGAAGTAAGCCAGAAGAGAGAAAAATGCCGCATGACACAACTTCCATGTGAAATCTAAGAAAAAAAGACAGAAATGATCTTAACTGCAAAAGACAAATAGAGCCACAGACATAGAGAAACAAACTTATGGTTACCAGGGAGGGACGGCGGTGGGAAGGGGTAAATATGGGAATCGGAAAATTGCCCGTCTTGGGGAGTGGTGGACATGTTAGCTCTCTTGATTGTGGCGATGGCTTTCTGGGTGTAGACATGTATGAAAATTGATCAAATACTACACGTGAGATGTGTCTAATTGACGGAACAGAACTCGTAGCCCTGTAAAGGTGTTTTAAAACAAAGAGATGGGCTGCATTGTGTCCTATGTTTCTATGTGTCTTCAGGGAGGTCTCAGGGGGGCGGTGCTGGCCTTCCTGCCAACACGATGACATGAAGCCCGAACAATCCCCCAATCGATGGGAAGAAGAGACGAGCCATGGTCACATCTGGACCCCAAGCTTACACGTGGTGCATGGGTGCCATTTATCGCCAATCCAGCGAGGTTCCGGCCAGAGCTAGAGGCCGGGGCAGCGAACCGGGAGCGGCACTAAGGAGCATCGTGGCGCAGAGGCTGGACTGGGGGCCCGCAGGCTCCTCCCAGGAGGAGCCTCAGGGTTTGGGAGGTGGCTAACGTGCCTGCTTCGTGTCACCAGCAAGTGATGCCACCCGTGGAAAATCAGCTGGAATCCTGAGCCGGGTCAGCCGTGGGTGATGCGGTAAAGGCTGCTTGCTAGCAGAGGGGACGCCAGACGGACGGTGAAGCAAGCAACAGGCTGCTGAGCTTCCGGCCTGTGTTTACCGTGCTTTCCATGTCTCCCTGCATCTCAGGGTCACCCGGAGGAATTCGTGTGGAGTTTAGAGGCCGACGGCCTCTCGGTTCCTCATCAGCCTGGCAAGCCCCCCAGCCCTCTGCGGCCAGACCTCTGCGAGCGTCTTTCCCTTGTTCTAGCAAAACCCTCCCCACCCTCGCCTGTGGCGGGCTTTTGTTTTTTTAATTGATGGCAGTGAGGATACCTTACAGCCTCCTCCGGCCCTTCCTTAGGGCTTCTGCCCTTAGACCACGGCAAGGGGCGGCCCCCTAACCCCCACCCCCGACACCCCCGCGCTGTCCTGGGTCCTGAACTACAGAGGGTCCCTCTGGCCCTGACACTCCCTCTGGCCACGCCCTCTACGGGGTGGAGTCAGCAGGGCCAAGGGGACACGCCCATTGGCTCCACCCCGTGCTCTGGAATCCCAGGACCCCGAATGCCCTGCCCCAGCAGCCCCTGACCCGCTTGTAGTTTCTGCACCGGCTCTCCCCGGAGTTCAGCATCCCAGGACTCACAGAGAGGCCAACGGGCAGCTGTTGGCATGGAGGTTACGGACAGAGCCCGGATGTGAGGTCTGAGTGTCCCCCTGTGCACATCCAAGGCCCCTTGGGGCATGGGATGGACCCAGCATTGGGCAGAAAAGGGTCAGGCTGGCGGTCAGAGACTGGGAATCGGCTCTCCCCGCACTGTCGCTTTCTTCGCAGGACTCCCCTGAGTCTGGGAATTCTAAAGTTGAGCCTGGACGTGTGTGGCACGTGGCAGTGACTTTGCGTGTGTGTGCGCGCGCCTGAGGACGTGTGTGGTTGTGTGTATGTTGTGGGGGTGTGTGTGGTCCATGACTCCGTGTGTGTGTGCGTGGGGATGTAGGCGGAGCAGAGTCAGTGTGTGTGCACGTGTGTTTGTGTGTACGTGCATGCATTAGTTTTAAGAATACTAGAAGCTGTCCTTCAGAAGTCTGCAGTAGTAAAAATTGTATGGTGTCCCTCACTGTATAATTCAAACTGAAAATAATCTTCAATCACCAGAAATGTAGTCCCCCCCAGATTCTGATTTTTCCCCCCCATACCGATTATGCCCTCATTGTACTGATGAGGAAACTAGCTTAGAGATGTTAAGTGGCTCAGCCCAGGGCATGGAGCTCGCGAGCCCAGGGCCAGGACGCAGTCCAAGCGGCGCGGCTCCAGAGGCCTGGAGCCCTGCTCACGACCGCGCGTGGCCTCTTGGCCGGGGGGGTGCGGGGGGTGGGGGTGGGGTGGGGGTGGGGGGAAGAGATCCTGACGGGCCGGGGCCAGCGTGCAGGCTGCCCAAGCCGCGGACTCTGCAAGTCGGGTGGAGAGTACCTGACGGCAGGCGAGGGTAAAGGACTGCTCAGAAATCAGATAGGTTCCTAGATCTTCGATGAGTAAGGAGGCTCAGTGCTCATCCTCGATCCCTTTGCTGGTGGCTAAAAGGGAGCAAGGCCCACGAGCGCGCTTCTGGGAGCGGCCTGCCAAAACCTGGAGCAGGGCTGCTCAGGACTGGCTCTGCAGCAGGAGCAGAGGGGGGCAATGTCGCCACCTGGTGGACATCCTTGGTAGTGGCAGTAGGAGGCCTAGCAGCCTGGGTATGGAGGCGGCAGGACGAGGTCCTAGTGGATGATCGTTTTCACATGGCTTAAAAAGCATTGCTTCATAGATTTTATCCACATTGGGGTCTATCCTACGATGGTAAATACGGTCTCCGTTACTCCATCTTAGCTGCATTGATTAATTTTTTTGAGGTTAGTTTTCTCTTCAATGATTTGGAAGCTATATTGTCTTCCAATTAAAATTCCCTCTAAGTTTTAATAAGTCATCTCTAAGTTCATAACTATATATATAATTGGACCAGTATTGCTATAACAGTCTCAAAAACGGGATAATCTATTAGATCTTGTTTCTCAATCATGATACATTTAGCATATTTTACCTCTCTGCTGTTCCCCATTGTGTGCGTGTGTGCGCGTGCGCGGGCTACAGTTCCTGCTTTTTAGACAGTTGCTTTCAGTTTGTTGCATTCGCAATGAAAATATAGGTATAAACATCTTGGATTTAATTGCTCGCTACCGCTATTTAATCCCATGTCTTTCCCATTTTTGAGTTATTTACTTCTTTCCCAATCAAATGGACTCATGATTGGCTAATTTTTTTCCAGCGGTAGACTTGGAACCCATACCAGTCTATACGCAGCTTTATGTTCTCCTCAGCAACACCTCTCAGCCTCAACACCCAACAACACTCTCCGTATCTAGGGCCCCAAGGCTTGTTTTAAAATGCGGCATTGTTTCTCATGTCCCCCCGCCCCCCTCCCGCCCCAAAAAGGAAGCAAGAATCTTCCTTGATTTAACGTGCTGCCTTTTTAGGACTGGCTAGTCTTGTCTGGTGAATGGATATTAAGAGAGATTTCCTTAAACTTCCTCCTGCTTCGTGCCATAACTCGACTTCATTGAGAAGCATGTTTTTCCCGTTTCTAAGACGGGCTTCCGCTTTGAACTGCTAAACCATCACGGCACACTTTTTCTCCATACTTATTCCTGGAAAACTGAGCTCTCTGCCGGAGTAAAGACGGTTCCCGTCAGAGAAGTGTGGCTCCCTGTCCCAAGGTCAAAGTGTAGAAGAAAGGGAAGATTCCTGTTTCCGAGGGTTCCATTTTGTCAGGTTAGAGATCTAGTCATCCGTGTGGCTGCGGTGGAATCTGCAGTATCTTGCCTCACAGTTTCCTTTTTCTGGCTTAGCAGGGGAGCCGCATTAGCTGAGGTCGCGGCGCTATGGCCCTTGTCAGGATCCCGGTGCTGAGGCAGCCCCTTCCCCCCACCCCCTCTCCTTGTCATTTTGATCGTGCAAACTGGGTGCCAGCTGTGTGAACCCTGCTCCTGGCCGCCACGATTGCCCCCCCCTCCCCACGCGACGTGTCCCCAGTTCCTCGGCGTCCCTCACTGCAACCAGCTAGCTCCAGGAAGGGTGCGAGCTGGCTTCCGCTGTCGTCCTTCCTCCTTCCTGTCCAGGCGGGCCCTCCTTTTGCGCTAGTCGGCCCGAAACCTTCTCTCCCGCGCTGCATAGGCTGAAGGAATGCCTCAGCGTTTGCAGCCGCTAGAGGGCGCTCTTCTCCTCTCTTTGGGCCCCTTCAGCGCTTCCAGTGGAAATTTCCGAGGTGGGAAGGGCTTGGGGGTTCTCTGTATCTAGGGGCTCCCGATCCAGCCGATTCAACTAACTGTGGGTTGAAAATATTCGGGAAAAAACGGAAAGTTTCGAAAAGCGACAATTGAACTTGCCACACACCGGCAACCGCTTACATAGCATTCACGTTGCCTTGCATGCCGCGCGTCACCTAGAGATGATTTAAAGTACACAGGAGGACACAGCGAAAGAGAATGTGACAATGACTGTATGGGTATGTTTATGCATAAGTGGAAAATTGTGCTCTAGACTGGAATTCGACACAACATTGTAAAAACGACAACAACGTGGAAGAAAAGTATGTTTGTATGTAAAAAATAAAGTCCTATGTCATTTTGTATAAGAGGCATCAGCATCCATGGATTTTGGCATCTGTGGGGAGTCCTGGAACCAGTGCCCCATGCTTACCAAGGCATGACTGGAAGCCCAGGCTCCTTATCCCAGCCTGTCATGTCCCCACGTGGTGTGAATCCTGCCTGTCCCACACTCCCCTGGTCACTCTCCTCCAGCCCTGCCAGACTGCCCTCTTCTTCTGGAACAGGCCAAGCTGAATGCACGTCATGTCTGACCTCTAGGAATATCCGTTACTTTGTGAGCATGGCTCTGCTTCAGGAAGACGGGCTGCATTGTCACTAGAGAAGACGGGATGGAGGTTCCTTAAAAACCTACAAATGGACTTACCTGATGATCCAGCCTTCCCACGCCTGGGGATATGTCAAGAGAAAACTCTAACTCAAAAAGTCCCATGCACCTCAATGCTCACAGCAGCCCTGTTTGTATTAGCCAGGACGTGGAACTAACCCCAACATCTAACGACTGGTGACTGGATAAAGAAGTCGTTGTCTTTTTATGCCGCGGAATACTACACAGCCGCGAAAAAGGATGGAACCATGCCATTTGCGGCAACATGGTTGGACACAGAGATAGTCATTCTGAGTGAAGTAAGCCAGAAGAGAGAAAAATGCCGCATGACACAACTTCCATGTGAAATCTAAGAAAAAAAGACAGAAATGATCTTAACTGCAAAAGACAAATAGAGCCACAGACATAGAGAAACAAACTTATGGTTACCAGGGAGGGACGGCGGTGGGAAGGGGTAAATATGGGCATCGGAAAATTGCCCGTCTTGGGGAGTGGTGGACATGTTAGCTCTCTTGATTGTGGCGATGGCTTTCTGGGTGTAGACATGTATGAAAATTGATCAAATACTACACGTGAGATGTGTCTAATTGACGGAACAGAACTCGTAGCCCTGTAAAGGTGTTTTAAAACAAAGAGATGGGCTGCATTGTGTCCTATGTTTCTATGTGTCTTCAGGGAGGTCTCAGGGGGGCGGTGCTGGCCTTCCTGCCAACACGATGACATGAAGCCCGAACAATCCCCCAATCGATGGGAAGAAGAGACGAGCCATGGTCACATCTGGACCCCAAGCTTACACGTGGTGCATGGGTGCCATTTATCGCCAATCCAGCGAGGTTCCGGCCAGAGCTAGAGGCCGGGGCAGCGAACCGGGAGCGGCACTAAGGAGCATCGTGGCGCAGAGGCTGGACTGGGGGCCCGCAGGCTCCTCCCAGGAGGAGCCTCAGGGTTTGGGAGGTGGCTAACGTGCCTGCTTCGTGTCACCAGCAAGTGATGCCACCCGTGGAAAATCAGCTGGAATCCTGAGCCGGGTCAGCCGTGGGTGATGCGGTAAAGGCTGCTTGCTAGCAGAGGGGACGCCAGACGGACGGTGAAGCAAGCAACAGGCTGCTGAGCTTCCGGCCTGTGTTTACCGTGCTTTCCGTGTCTCCCTGCATCTCAGGGTCACCCGGAGGAATTCGTGTGGAGTTTAGAGGCCGACGGCCTCTCGGTTCCTCATCAGCCTGGCAAGCCCCCCAGCCCTCTGCGGCCAGACCTCTGCGAGCGTCTTTCCCTTGTTCTAGCAAAACCCTCCCCACCCTCGCCTGTGGCGGGCTTTTGTTTTTTTAATTGATGGCAGTGAGGATACCTTACAGCCTCCTCCGGCCCTTCCTTAGGGCTTCTGCCCTTAGACCACGGCAAGGGGCGGCCCCCTAACCCCCACCCCCGACACCCCCGCGCTGTCCTGGGTCCTGAACTACAGAGGGTCCCTCTGGCCCTGACACTCCCTCTGGCCACGCCCTCTACGGGGTGGAGTCAGCAGGGCCAAGGGGACACGCCCATTGGCTCCACCCCGTGCTCTGGAATCCCAGGACCCCGAATGCCCTGCCCCAGCAGCCCCTGACCCGCTTGTAGTTTCTGCACCGGCTCTCCCCGGAGTTCAGCATCCCAGGACTCACAGAGAGGCCAACGGGCAGCTGTTGGCATGGAGGTTACGGACAGAGCCCGGATGTGAGGTCTGAGTGTCCCCCTGTGCACATCCAAGGCCCCTTGGGGCATGGGATGGACCCAGCATTGGGCAGAAAAGGGTCAGGCTGGCGGTCAGAGACTGGGAATCGGCTCTCCCCGCACTGTCGCTTTCTTCGCAGGACTCCCCTGAGTCTGGGAATTCTAAAGTTGAGCCTGGACGTGTGTGGCACGTGGCAGTGACTTTGCGTGTGTGTGCGCGCGCCTGAGGACGTGTGTGGTTGTGTGTATGTTGTGGGGGTGTGTGTGGTCCATGACTCCGTGTGTGTGTGCGTGGGGATGTAGGCGGAGCAGAGTCAGTGTGTGTGCACGTGTGTTTGTGTGTACGTGCATGCATTAGTTTTAAGAATACTAGAAGCTGTCCTTCAGAAGTCTGCAGTAGTTAAAATTGTATGGTGTCCCTCACTGTATAATTCAAACTGAAAATAATCTTCAATCACCAGAAATGTAGTCCCCCCCAGATTCTGATTTTTCCCCCCCATACCGATTATGCCCTCATTGTACTGATGAGGAAACTAGCTTAGAGATGTTAAGTGGCTCAGCCCAGGGCATGGAGCTCGCGAGCCCAGGGCCAGGACGCAGTCCAAGCGGCGCGGCTCCAGAGGCCTGGAGCCCTGCTCACGACCGCGCGTGGCCTCTTGGCCGGGGGGGTGCGGGGGGTGGGGGTGGGGTGGGGGTGGGGGGAAGAGATCCTGACGGGCCGGGGCCAGCGTGCAGGCTGCCCAAGCCGCGGACTCTGCAAGTCGGGTGGAGAGTACCTGACGGCAGACGAGGGTAAAGGACTGCTCAGAAATCAGATAGGTTCCTAGATCTTCGATGAGTAAGGAGGCTCAGTGCTCATCCTCGATCCCTTTGCTGGTGGCTAAAAGGGAGCAAGGCCCACGAGCGCGCTTCTGGGAGCGGCCTGCCAAAACCTGGAGCAGGGCTGCTCAGGACTGGCTCTGCAGCAGGAGCAGAGGGGGGCAATGTCGCCACCTGGTGGACATCCTTGGTAGTGGCAGTAGGAGGCCTAGCAGCCTGGGTATGGAGGCGGCAGGACGAGGTCCTAGTGGATGATCGTTTTCACATGGCTTAAAAAGCATTGCTTCATAGATTTTATCCACATTGGGGTCTATCCTACGATGGTAAATACGGTCTCCGTTACTCCATCTTAGCTGCATTGATTAATTTTTTTGAGGTTAGTTTTCTCTTCAATGATTTGGAAGCTATATTGTCTTCCAATTAAAATTCCCTCTAAGTTTTAATAAGTCATCTCTAAGTTCATAACTATATATATAATTGGACCAGTATTGCTATAACAGTCTCAAAAACGGGATAATCTATTAGATCTTGTTTCTCAATCATGATACATTTAGCATATTTTACCTCTCTGCTGTTCCCCATTGTGTGCGTGTGTGCGCGTGCGCGGGCTACAGTTCCTGCTTTTTAGACAGTTGCTTTCAGTTTGTTGCATTCGCAATGAAAATATAGGTATAAACATCTTGGATTTAATTGCTCGCTACCGCTATTTAATCCCATGTCTTTCCCATTTTTGAGTTATTTACTTCTTTCCCAATCAAATGGACTCATGATTGGCTAATTTTTTTCCAGCGGTAGACTTGGAACCCATACCAGTCTATACGCAGCTTTATGTTCTCCTCAGCAACACCTCTCAGCCTCAACACCCAACAACACTCTCCGTATCTAGGGCCCCAAGGCTTGTTTTAAAATGCGGCATTGTTTCTCATGTCCCCCCGCCCCCCTCCCGCCCCAAAAAGGAAGCAAGAATCTTCCTTGATTTAACGTGCTGCCTTTTTAGGACTGGCTAGTCTTGTCTGGTGAATGGATATTAAGAGAGATTTCCTTAAACTTCCTCCTGCTTCGTGCCATAACTCGACTTCATTGAGAAGCATGTTTTTCCCGTTTCTAAGACGGGCTTCCGCTTTGAACTGCTAAACCATCACGGCACACTTTTTCTCCATACTTATTCCTGGAAAACTGAGCTCTCTGCCGGAGTAAAGACGGTTCCCGTCAGAGAAGTGTGGCTCCCTGTCCCAAGGTCAAAGTGTAGAAGAAAGGGAAGATTCCTGTTTCCGAGGGTTCCATTTTGTCAGGTTAGAGATCTAGTCATCCGTGTGGCTGCGGTGGAATCTGCAGTATCTTGCCTCACAGTTTCCTTTTTCTGGCTTAGCAGGGGAGCCGCATTAGCTGAGGTCGCGGCGCTATGGCCCTTGTCAGGATCCCGGTGCTGAGGCAGCCCCTTCCCCCCACCCCCTCTCCTTGTCATTTTGATCGTGCAAACTGGGTGCCAGCTGTGTGAACCCTGCTCCTGGCCGCCACGATTGCCCCCCCCTCCCCACGCGACGTGTCCCCAGTTCCTCGGCGTCCCTCACTGCAACCAGCTAGCTCCAGGAAGGGTGCGAGCTGGCTTCCGCTGTCGTCCTTCCTCCTTCCTGTCCAGGCGGGCCCTCCTTTTGCGCTAGTCGGCCCGAAACCTTCTCTCCCGCGCTGCATAGGCTGAAGGAATGCCTCAGCGTTTGCAGCCGCTAGAGGGCCCTCTTCTCCTCTCTTTGGGCCCCTTCAGCGCTTCCAGTGGAAATTTCCGAGGTGGGAAGGGCTTGGGGGTTCTCTGTATCTAGGGGCTCCCGATCCAGCCGATTCAACTAACTGTGGGTTGAAAATATTCGGGAAAAAACGGAAAGTTTCGAAAAGCGACAATTGAACTTGCCACACACCGGCAACCGCTTACATAGCATTCACGTTGCCTTGCATGCCGCGCGTCACCTAGAGATGATTTAAAGTACACAGGAGGACACAGCGAAAGAGAATGTGACAATGACTGTATGGGTATGTTTATGCATAAGTGGAAAATTGTGCTCTAGACTGGAATTCGACACAACATTGTAAAAACGACAACAACGTGGAAGAAAAGTATGTTTGTATGTAAAAAATAAAGTCCTATGTCATTTTGTATAAGAGGCATCAGCATCCATGGATTTTGGCATCTGTGGGGAGTCCTGGAACCAGTGCCCCATGCTTACCAAGGCATGACTGGAAGCCCAGGCTCCTTATCCCAGCCTGTCATGTCCCCACGTGGTGTGAATCCTGCCTGTCCCACACTCCCCTGGTCACTCTCCTCCAGCCCTGCCAGACTGCCCTCTTCTTCTGGAACAGGCCAAGCTGAATGCACGTCATGTCTGACCTCTAGGAATATCCGTTACTTTGTGAGCATGGCTCTGCTTCAGGAAGACGGGCTGCATTGTCACTAGAGAAGACGGGATGGAGGTTCCTTAAAAACCTACAAATGGACTTACCTGATGATCCAGCCTTCCCACGCCTGGGGATATGTCAAGAGAAAACTCTAACTCAAAAAGTCCCATGCACCTCAATGCTCACAGCAGCCCTGTTTGTATTAGCCAGGACGTGGAACTAACCCCAACATCTAACGACTGGTGACTGGATAAAGAAGTCGTTGTCTTTTTATGCCGCGGAATACTACACAGCCGCGAAAAAGGATGGAACCATGCCATTTGCGGCAACATGGTTGGACACAGAGATAGTCATTCTGAGTGAAGTAAGCCAGAAGAGAGAAAAATGCCGCATGACACAACTTCCATGTGAAATCTAAGAAAAAAAGACAGAAATGATCTTAACTGCAAAAGACAAATAGAGCCACAGACATAGAGAAACAAACTTATGGTTACCAGGGAGGGACGGCGGTGGGAAGGGGTAAATATGGGAATCGGAAAATTGCCCGTCTTGGGGAGTGGTGGACATGTTAGCTCTCTTGATTGTGGCGATGGCTTTCTGGGTGTAGACATGTATGAAAATTGATCAAATACTACACGTGAGATGTGTCTAATTGACGGAACAGAACTCGTAGCCCTGTAAAGGTGTTTTAAAACAAAGAGATGGGCTGCATTGTGTCCTATGTTTCTATGTGTCTTCAGGGAGGTCTCAGGGGGGCGGTGCTGGCCTTCCTGCCAACACGATGACATGAAGCCCGAACAATCCCCCAATCGATGGGAAGAAGAGACGAGCCATGGTCACATCTGGACCCCAAGCTTACACGTGGTGCATGGGTGCCATTTATCGCCAATCCAGCGAGGTTCCGGCCAGAGCTAGAGGCCGGGGCAGCGAACCGGGAGCGGCACTAAGGAGCATCGTGGCGCAGAGGCTGGACTGGGGGCCCGCAGGCTCCTCCCAGGAGGAGCCTCAGGGTTTGGGAGGTGGCTAACGTGCCTGCTTCGTGTCACCAGCAAGTGATGCCACCCGTGGAAAATCAGCTGGAATCCTGAGCCGGGTCAGCCGTGGGTGATGCGGTAAAGGCTGCTTGCTAGCAGAGGGGACGCCAGACGGACGGTGAAGCAAGCAACAGGCTGCTGAGCTTCCGGCCTGTGTTTACCGTGCTTTCCATGTCTCCCTGCATCTCAGGGTCACCCGGAGGAATTCGTGTGGAGTTTAGAGGCCGACGGCCTCTCGGTTCCTCATCAGCCTGGCAAGCCCCCCAGCCCTCTGCGGCCAGACCTCTGCGAGCGTCTTTCCCTTGTTCTAGCAAAACCCTCCCCACCCTCGCCTGTGGCGGGCTTTTGTTTTTTTAATTGATGGCAGTGAGGATACCTTACAGCCTCCTCCGGCCCTTCCTTAGGGCTTCTGCCCTTAGACCACGGCAAGGGGCGGCCCCCTAACCCCCACCCCCGACACCCCCGCGCTGTCCTGGGTCCTGAACTACAGAGGGTCCCTCTGGCCCTGACACTCCCTCTGGCCACGCCCTCTACGGGGTGGAGTCAGCAGGGCCAAGGGGACACGCCCATTGGCTCCACCCCGTGCTCTGGAATCCCAGGACCCCGAATGCCCTGCCCCAGCAGCCCCTGACCCGCTTGTAGTTTCTGCACCGGCTCTCCCCGGAGTTCAGCATCCCAGGACTCACAGAGAGGCCAACGGGCAGCTGTTGGCATGGAGGTTACGGACAGAGCCCGGATGTGAGGTCTGAGTGTCCCCCTGTGCACATCCAAGGCCCCTTGGGGCATGGGATGGACCCAGCATTGGGCAGAAAAGGGTCAGGCTGGCGGTCAGAGACTGGGAATCGGCTCTCCCCGCACTGTCGCTTTCTTCGCAGGACTCCCCTGAGTCTGGGAATTCTAAAGTTGAGCCTGGACGTGTGTGGCACGTGGCAGTGACTTTGCGTGTGTGTGCGCGCGCCTGAGGACGTGTGTGGTTGTGTGTATGTTGTGGGGGTGTGTGTGGTCCATGACTCCGTGTGTGTGTGCGTGGGGATGTAGGCGGAGCAGAGTCAGTGTGTGTGCACGTGTGTTTGTGTGTACGTGCATGCATTAGTTTTAAGAATACTAGAAGCTGTCCTTCAGAAGTCTGCAGTAGTAAAAATTGTATGGTGTCCCTCACTGTATAATTCAAACTGAAAATAATCTTCAATCACCAGAAATGTAGTCCCCCCCAGATTCTGATTTTTCCCCCCCATACCGATTATGCCCTCATTGTACTGATGAGGAAACTAGCTTAGAGATGTTAAGTGGCTCAGCCCAGGGCATGGAGCTCGCGAGCCCAGGGCCAGGACGCAGTCCAAGCGGCGCGGCTCCAGAGGCCTGGAGCCCTGCTCACGACCGCGCGTGGCCTCTTGGCCGGGGGGGTGCGGGGGGTGGGGGTGGGGTGGGGGTGGGGGGAAGAGATCCTGACGGGCCGGGGCCAGCGTGCAGGCTGCCCAAGCCGCGGACTCTGCAAGTCGGGTGGAGAGTACCTGACGGCAGGCGAGGGTAAAGGACTGCTCAGAAATCAGATAGGTTCCTAGATCTTCGATGAGTAAGGAGGCTCAGTGCTCATCCTCGATCCCTTTGCTGGTGGCTAAAAGGGAGCAAGGCCCACGAGCGCGCTTCTGGGAGCGGCCTGCCAAAACCTGGAGCAGGGCTGCTCAGGACTGGCTCTGCAGCAGGAGCAGAGGGGGGCAATGTCGCCACCTGGTGGACATCCTTGGTAGTGGCAGTAGGAGGCCTAGCAGCCTGGGTATGGAGGCGGCAGGACGAGGTCCTAGTGGATGATCGTTTTCACATGGCTTAAAAAGCATTGCTTCATAGATTTTATCCACATTGGGGTCTATCCTACGATGGTAAATACGGTCTCCGTTACTCCATCTTAGCTGCATTGATTAATTTTTTTGAGGTTAGTTTTCTCTTCAATGATTTGGAAGCTATATTGTCTTCCAATTAAAATTCCCTCTAAGTTTTAATAAGTCATCTCTAAGTTCATAACTATATATATAATTGGACCAGTATTGCTATAACAGTCTCAAAAACGGGATAATCTATTAGATCTTGTTTCTCAATCATGATACATTTAGCATATTTTACCTCTCTGCTGTTCCCCATTGTGTGCGTGTGTGCGCGTGCGCGGGCTACAGTTCCTGCTTTTTAGACAGTTGCTTTCAGTTTGTTGCATTCGCAATGAAAATATAGGTATAAACATCTTGGATTTAATTGCTCGCTACCGCTATTTAATCCCATGTCTTTCCCATTTTTGAGTTATTTACTTCTTTCCCAATCAAATGGACTCATGATTGGCTAATTTTTTTCCAGCGGTAGACTTGGAACCCATACCAGTCTATACGCAGCTTTATGTTCTCCTCAGCAACACCTCTCAGCCTCAACACCCAACAACACTCTCCGTATCTAGGGCCCCAAGGCTTGTTTTAAAATGCGGCATTGTTTCTCATGTCCCCCCGCCCCCCTCCCGCCCCAAAAAGGAAGCAAGAATCTTCCTTGATTTAACGTGCTGCCTTTTTAGGACTGGCTAGTCTTGTCTGGTGAATGGATATTAAGAGAGATTTCCTTAAACTTCCTCCTGCTTCGTGCCATAACTCGACTTCATTGAGAAGCATGTTTTTCCCGTTTCTAAGACGGGCTTCCGCTTTGAACTGCTAAACCATCACGGCACACTTTTTCTCCATACTTATTCCTGGAAAACTGAGCTCTCTGCCGGAGTAAAGACGGTTCCCGTCAGAGAAGTGTGGCTCCCTGTCCCAAGGTCAAAGTGTAGAAGAAAGGGAAGATTCCTGTTTCCGAGGGTTCCATTTTGTCAGGTTAGAGATCTAGTCATCCGTGTGGCTGCGGTGGAATCTGCAGTATCTTGCCTCACAGTTTCCTTTTTCTGGCTTAGCAGGGGAGCCGCATTAGCTGAGGTCGCGGCGCTATGGCCCTTGTCAGGATCCCGGTGCTGAGGCAGCCCCTTCCCCCCACCCCCTCTCCTTGTCATTTTGATCGTGCAAACTGGGTGCCAGCTGTGTGAACCCTGCTCCTGGCCGCCACGATTGCCCCCCCCTCCCCACGCGACGTGTCCCCAGTTCCTCGGCGTCCCTCACTGCAACCAGCTAGCTCCAGGAAGGGTGCGAGCTGGCTTCCGCTGTCGTCCTTCCTCCTTCCTGTCCAGGCGGGCCCTCCTTTTGCGCTAGTCGGCCCGAAACCTTCTCTCCCGCGCTGCATAGGCTGAAGGAATGCCTCAGCGTTTGCAGCCGCTAGAGGGCGCTCTTCTCCTCTCTTTGGGCCCCTTCAGCGCTTCCAGTGGAAATTTCCGAGGTGGGAAGGGCTTGGGGGTTCTCTGTATCTAGGGGCTCCCGATCCAGCCGATTCAACTAACTGTGGGTTGAAAATATTCGGGAAAAAACGGAAAGTTTCGAAAAGCGACAATTGAACTTGCCACACACCGGCAACCGCTTACATAGCATTCACGTTGCCTTGCATGCCGCGCGTCACCTAGAGATGATTTAAAGTACACAGGAGGACACAGCGAAAGAGAATGTGACAATGACTGTATGGGTATGTTTATGCATAAGTGGAAAATTGTGCTCTAGACTGGAATTCGACACAACATTGTAAAAACGACAACAACGTGGAAGAAAAGTATGTTTGTATGTAAAAAATAAAGTCCTATGTCATTTTGTATAAGAGGCATCAGCATCCATGGATTTTGGCATCTGTGGGGAGTCCTGGAACCAGTGCCCCATGCTTACCAAGGCATGACTGGAAGCCCAGGCTCCTTATCCCAGACTGTCATGTCCCCACGTGGTGTGAATCCTGCCTGTCCCACACTCCCCTGGTCACTCTCCTCCAGCCCTGCCAGACTGCCCTCTTCTTCTGGAACAGGCCAAGCTGAATGCACGTCATGTCTGACCTCTAGGAATATCCGTTACTTTGTGAGCATGGCTCTGCTTCAGGAAGACGGGCTGCATTGTCACTAGAGAAGACGGGATGGAGGTTCCTTAAAAACCTACAAATGGACTTACCTGATGATCCAGCCTTCCCACGCCTGGGGATATGTCAAGAGAAAACTCTAACTCAAAAAGTCCCATGCACCTCAATGCTCACAGCAGCCCTATTTGTATTAGCCAGGACGTGGAACTAACCCCAACATCTAACGACTGGTGACTGGATAAAGAAGTCGTTGTCTTTTTATGCCGCGGAATACTACACAGCCGCGAAAAAGGATGGAACCATGCCATTTGCGGCAACATGGTTGGACACAGAGATAGTCATTCTGAGTGAAGTAAGCCAGAAGAGAGAAAAATGCCGCATGACACAACTTCCATGTGAAATCTAAGAAAAAAAGACAGAAATGATCTTAACTGCAAAAGACAAATAGAGCCACAGACATAGAGAAACAAACTTATGGTTACCAGGGAGGGACGGCGGTGGGAAGGGGTAAATATGGGAATCGGAAAATTGCCCGTCTTGGGGAGTGGTGGACATGTTAGCTCTCTTGATTGTGGCGATGGCTTTCTGGGTGTAGACATGTATGAAAATTGATCAAATACTACACGTGAGATGTGTCTAATTGACGGAACAGAACTCGTAGCCCTGTAAAGGTGTTTTAAAACAAAGAGATGGGCTGCATTGTGTCCTATGTTTCTATGTGTCTTCAGGGAGGTCTCAGGGGGGCGGTGCTGGCCTTCCTGCCAACACGATGACATGAAGCCCGAACAATCCCCCAATCGATGGGAAGAAGAGACGAGCCATGGTCACATCTGGACCCCAAGCTTACCCGTGGTGCATGGGTGCCATTTATCGCCAATCCAGCGAGGTTCCGGCCAGAGCTAGAGGCCGGGGCAGCGAACCGGGAGCGGCACTAAGGAGCATCGTGGCGCAGAGGCTGGACTGGGGGCCCGCAGGCTCCTCCCAGGAGGAGCCTCAGGGTTTGGGAGGTGGCTAACGTGCCTGCTTCGTGTCACCAGCAAGTGATGCCACCCGTGGAAAATCAGCTGGGATCCTGAGCCGGGTCAGCCGTGGGTGATGCGGTAAAGGCTGCTTGCTAGCAGAGGGGACGCCAGACGGACGGTGAAGCAAGCAACAGGCTGCTGAGCTTCCGGCCTGTGTTTACCGTGCTTTCCGTGTCTCCCTGCATCTCAGGGTCACCCGGAGGAATTCGTGTGGAGTTTAGAGGCCGACGGCCTCTCGGTTCCTCATCAGCCTGGCAAGCCCCCCAGCCCTCTGCGGCCAGACCTCTGCGAGCGTCTTTCCCTTGTTCTAGCAAAACCCTCCCCACCCTCGCCTGCGGCGGGCTTTTGTTTTTTTAATTGATGGCAGTGAGGATACCTTACAGCCTCCTCCGGCCCTTCCTTAGGGCTTCTGCCCTTAGAGCACGGCAAGGGGCGGCCCCCCAACCCCCACCCCCGACACCCCCGCGCTGTCCTGGGTCCTGAACTACAGAGGGTCCCTCTGGCCCTGACACTCCCTCTGGCCACGCCCTCTACGGGGTGGAGTCAGCAGGGCCAAGGGGACACGCCCATTGGCTCCACCCCGTGCTCTGGAATCCCAGGACCCCGAATGCCCTGCCCCAGCAGCCCCTGTCCCGCTTGTAGTTTCTGCACCGGCTCTCCCCGGAGTTCAGCATCCCAGGACTCACAGAGAGGCCAACGGGCAGCTGTTGGCATGGAGGTTACGGACAGAGCCCGGATGTGAGGTCTGAGTGTCCCCCTGTGCACATCCAAGGCCCCTTGGGGCATGGGATGGACCCAGCATTGGGCAGAAAAGGGTCAGGCTGGCGGTCAGAGACTGGGAATCGGCTCTCCCCGCACTGTCGCTTTCTTCGCAGGACTCCACTGAGTCTGGGAATTCTAAAGTTGAGCCTGGACGTGTGTGGCACGTGGCAGTGACTTTGCGTGTGTGTGCGCGCGCCTGAGGACGTGTGTGGTTGTGTGTATGTTGTGGGGGTGTGCGTGGTCCATGACTCCGTGTGTGTGTGCGTGGGGATGTAGGCGGAGCAGAGTCAGTGTGTGTGCACGTGTGTTTGTGTGTACGTGCATGCATTAGTTTTAAGAATACTAGAAGCTGTCCTTCAGAAGTCTGCAGTATTAAAAATTGTATGGTGTCCCTCACTGTATAATTCAAACTGAAAATAATCTTCAATCACCAGAAATGTAGTCCCCCCCAGATTCTGATTTTTTCCCCCCCATACCGATTATGCCCTCATTGTACTGATGAGGAAACTAGCTTAGAGATGTTAAGTGGCTCAGCCCAGGGCATGGAGCTCGCGAGCCCAGGGCCAGGACGCAGTCCAAGCGGCGCGGCTCCAGAGGCCTGGAGCCCTGCTCACGACCGCGCGTGGCCTCTTGGCGGGGGGGTGCGGGGGGTGGGGGTGGGGTGGGGGTGGGGGGAAGAGATCCTGACGGGCCGGGGCCAGCGTGCAGGCTGCCCAAGCCGCGGACTCTGCAAGTCGGGTGGAGAGTACCTGACGGCAGACGAGGGTAAAGGACTGCTCAGAAATCAGATAGGTTCCTAGATCTTCGATGAGTAAGGAGGCTCAGTGCTCATCCTCGATCCCTTTGCTGGTGGCTAAAAGGGAGCAAGGCCCACGAGCGCGCTTCTGGGAGCGGCCTGCCAAAACCTGGAGCAGGGCTGCTCAGGACTGGCTCTGCAGCAGGAGCAGAGGGGGGCAATGTCGCCACCTGGTGGACATCCTTGGTAGTGGCAGTAGGAGGCCTAGCAGCCTGGGTATGGAGGCGGCAGGACGAGGTCCTAGTGGATGATCGTTTTCACATGGCTTAAAAAGCATTGCTTCATAGATTTTATCCACATTGGGGTCTATCCTACGATGGTAAATACGGTCTCCGTTACTCCATCTTAGCTGCATTGATTAATTTTTTTGAGGTTAGTTTTCTCTTCAATGATTTGGAAGCTATATTGTCTTCCAATTAAAATTCCCTCTAAGTTTTAATAAGTCATCTCTAAGTTCATAACTATATATATAATTGGACCAGTATTGCTATAACAGTCTCAAAAACGGGATAATCTATTAGATCTTGTTTCTCAATCATGATACATTTAGCATATTTTACCTCTCTGCTGTTCCCCATTGTGTGCGTGTGTGCGCGTGCGCGGGCTACAGTTCCTGCTTTTTAGACAGTTGCTTTCAGTTTGTTGCATTCGCAATGAAAATATAGGTATAAACATCTTGGATTTAATTGCTCGCTACCGCTATTTAATCCCATGTCTTTCCCATTTTTGAGTTATTTACTTCTTTCCCAATCAAATGGACTCATGATTGGCTAATTTTTTTCCAGCGGTAGACTTGGAACCCATACCAGTCTATACGCAGCTTTATGTTCTCCTCAGCAACACCTCTCAGCCTCAACACCCAACAACACTCTCCGTATCTAGGGCCCCAAGGCTTGTTTTAAAATGCGGCATTGTTTCTCATGTCCCCCCGCCCCCCTCCCGCCCCAAAAAGGAAGCAAGAATCTTCCTTGATTTAACGTGCTGCCTTTTTAGGACTGGCTAGTCTTGTCTGGTGAATGGATATTAAGAGAGATTTCCTTAAACTTCCTCCTGCTTCGTGCCATAACTCGACTTCATTGAGAAGCATGTTTTTCCCGTTTCTAAGACGGGCTTCCGCTTTGAACTGCTAAACCATCACGGCACACTTTTTCTCCATACTTATTCCTGGAAAACTGAGCTCTCTGCCGGAGTAAAGACGGTTCCCGTCAGAGAAGTGTGGCTCCCTGTCCCAAGGTCAAAGTGTAGAAGAAAGGGAAGATTCCTGTTTCCGAGGGTTCCATTTTGTCAGGTTAGAGATCTAGTCATCCGTGTGGCTGCGGTGGAATCTGCAGTATCTTGCCTCACAGTTTCCTTTTTCTGGCTTAGCAGGGGAGCCGCATTAGCTGAGGTCGCGGCGCTATGGCCTTTGTCAGGATCCCGGTGCTGAGGCAGCCCCTTCCCCCCACCCCCTCTCCTTGTCATTTTGATCGTGCAAACTGGGTGCCAGCTGTGTGAACCCTGCTCCTGGCCGCCAGGATTGCCCCCCCCTCCCCACGCGACGTGTCCCCAGTTCCTCGGCGTCCCTCACTGCAACCAGCTAGCTCCAGGAAGGGTGCGAGCTGGCTTCCGCTGTCGTCCTTCCTCCTTCCTGTCCAGGCGGGCCCTCCTTTTGCGCTAGTCGGCCCGAAACCTTCTCTCCCGCGCTGCATAGGCTGAAGGAATGCCTCAGCGTTTGCAGCCGCTAGAGGGCGCTCTTCTCCTCTCTTTGGGCCCCTTCAGCGCTTCCAGTGGAAATTTCCGAGGTGGGAAGGGCTTGGGGGTTCTCTGTATCTAGGGGCTCCCGATCCAGCCGATTCAACTAACTGTGGGTTGAAAATATTCGGGAAAAAACGGAAAGTTTCGAAAAGCGACAATTGAACTTGCCACACACCGGCAACCGCTTACATAGCATTCACGTTGCCTTGCATGCCGCGCGTCACCTAGAGATGATTTAAAGTACACAGGAGGACACAGCGAAAGAGAATGTGACAATGACTGTATGGGTATGTTTATGCATAAGTGGAAAATTGTGCTCTAGACTGGAATTCGACACAACATTGTAAAAACGACAACAACGTGGAAGAAAAGTATGTTTGTATGTAAAAAATAAAGTCCTATGTCATTTTGTATAAGAGGCATCAGCATCCATGGATTTTGGCATCTGTGGGGAGTCCTGGAACCAGTGCCCCATGCTTACCAAGGCATGACTGGAAGCCCAGGCTCCTTATCCCAGCCTGTCATGTCCCCACGTGGTGTGAATCCTGCCTGTCCCACACTCCCCTGGTCACTCTCCTCCAGCCCTGCCAGACTGCCCTCTTCTTCTGGAACAGGCCAAGCTGAATGCACGTCATGTCTGACCTCTAGGAATATCCGTTACTTTGTGAGCATGGCTCTGCTTCAGGAAGACGGGCTGCATTGTCACTAGAGAAGACGGGATGGAGGTTCCTTAAAAACCTACAAATGGACTTACCTGATGATCCAGCCTTCCCACGCCTGGGGATATGTCAAGAGAAAACTCTAACTCAAAAAGTCCCATGCACCTCAATGCTCACAGCAGCCCTATTTGTATTAGCCAGGACGTGGAACTAACCCCAACATCTAACGACTGGTGACTGGATAAAGAAGTCGTTGTCTTTTTATGCCGCGGAATACTACACAGCCGCGAAAAAGGATGGAACCATGCCATTTGCGGCAACATGGTTGGACACAGAGATAGTCATTCTGAGTGAAGTAAGCCAGAAGAGAGAAAAATGCCGCATGACACAACTTCCATGTGAAATCTAAGAAAAAAAGACAGAAATGATCTTAACTGCAAAAGACAAATAGAGCCACAGACATAGAGAAACAAACTTATGGTTACCAGGGAGGGACGGCGGTGGGAAGGGGTAAATATGGGCATCGGAAAATTGCCCGTCTTGGGGAGTGGTGGACATGTTAGCTCTCTTGATTGTGGCGATGGCTTTCTGGGTGTAGACATGTATGAAAATTGATCAAATACTACACGTGAGATGTGTCTAATTGACGGAACAGAACTCGTAGCCCTGTAAAGGTGTTTTAAAACAAAGAGATGGGCTGCATTGTGTCCTATGTTTCTATGTGTCTTCAGGGAGGTCTCAGGGGGGCGGTGCTGGCCTTCCTGCCAACACGATGACATGAAGCCCGAACAATCCCCCAATCGATGGGAAGAAGAGACGAGCCATGGTCACATCTGGACCCCAAGCTTACCCGTGGTGCATGGGTGCCATTTATCGCCAATCCAGCGAGGTTCCGGCCAGAGCTAGAGGCCGGGGCAGCGAACCGGGAGCGGCACTAAGGAGCATCGTGGCGCAGAGGCTGGACTGGGGGCCCGCAGGCTCCTCCCAGGAGGAGCCTCAGGGTTTGGGAGGTGGCTAACGTGCCTGCTTCGTGTCACCAGCAAGTGATGCCACCCGTGGAAAATCAGCTGGAATCCTGAGCCGGGTCAGCCGTGGGTGATGCGGTAAAGGCTGCTTGCTAGCAGAGGGGACGCCAGACGGACGGTGAAGCAAGCAACAGGCTGCTGAGCTTCCGGCCTGTGTTTACCGTGCTTTCCGTGTCTCCCTGCATCTCAGGGTCACCCGGAGGAATTCGTGTGGAGTTTAGAGGCCGACGGCCTCTCGGTTCCTCATCAGCCTGGCAAGCCCCCCAGCCCTCTGCGGCCAGACCTCTGCGAGCGTCTTTCCCTTGTTCTAGCAAAACCCTCCCCACCCTCGCCTGCGGCGGGCTTTTGTTTTTTTAATTGATGGCAGTGAGGATACCTTACAGCCTCCTCCAGCCCTTCCTTAGGGCTTCTGCCCTTAGAGCACGGCAAGGGGCGGCCCCCCAACCCCCACCCCCGACACCCCCGCGCTGTCCTGGGTCCTGAACTACAGAGGGTCCCTCTGGCCCTGACACGCCCTCTGGCCACGCCCTCTACGGGGTGGAGTCAGCAGGGCCAAGGGGACACGCCCATTGGCTCCACCCCGTGCTCTGGAATCCCAGGACCCCGAATGCCCTGCCCCAGCAGCCCCTGTCCCGCTTGTAGTTTCTGCACCGGCTCTCCCCGGAGTTCAGCATCCCAGGACTCACAGAGAGGCCAACGGGCAGCTGTTGGCATGGAGGTTACGGACAGAGCCCGGATGTGAGGTCTGAGTGTCCCCCTGTGCACATCCAAGGCCCCTTGGGGCATGGGATGGACCCAGCATTGGGCAGAAAAGGGTCAGGCTGGCGGTCAGAGACTGGGAATCGGCTCTCCCCGCACTGTCGCTTTCTTCGCAGGACTCCACTGAGTCTGGGAATTCTAAAGTTGAGCCTGGACGTGTGTGGCACGTGGCAGTGACTTTGCGTGTGTGTGCGCGCGCCTGAGGACGTGTGTGGTTGTGTGTAAGTTGTGGGGGTGTGCGTGGTCCATGACTCCGTGTGTGTGTGCGTGGGGATGTAGGCGGAGCAGAGTCAGTGTGTGTGCACGTGTGTTTGTGTGTACGTGCATGCATTAGTTTTAAGAATACTAGAAGCTGTCCTTCAGAAGTCTGCAGTAGTAAAAATTGTATGGTGTCCCTCACTGTATAATTCAAACTGAAAATAATCTTCAATCACCAGAAATGTAGTCCCCCCCAGATTCTGATTTTTTCCCCCCCATACCGATTATGCCCTCATTGTACTGATGAGGAAACTAGCTTAGAGATGTTAAGTGGCTCAGCCCAGGGCATGGAGCTCGCGAGCCCAGGGCCAGGACGCAGTCCAAGCGGCGCGGCTCCAGAGGCCTGGAGCCCTGCTCACGACCGCGCGTGGCCTCTTGGCGGGGGGGTGCGGGGGGTGGGGGTGGGGTGGGGGTGGGGGGAAGAGATCCTGACGGGCCGGGGCCAGCGTGCAGGCTGCCCAAGCCGCGGACTCTGCAAGTCGGGTGGAGAGTACCTGACGGCAGACGAGGGTAAAGGACTGCTCAGAAATCAGATAGGTTCCTAGATCTTCGATGAGTAAGGAGGCTCAGTGCTCATCCTCGATCCCTTTGCTGGTGGCTAAAAGGGAGCAAGGCCCACGAGCGCGCTTCTGGGAGCGGCCTGCCAAAACCTGGAGCAGGGCTGCTCAGGACTGGCTCTGCAGCAGGAGCAGAGGGGGGCAATGTCGCCACCTGGTGGACATCCTTGGTAGTGGCAGTAGGAGGCCTAGCAGCCTGGGTATGGAGGCGGCAGGACGAGGTCCTAGTGGATGATCGTTTTCACATGGCTTAAAAAGCATTGCTTCATAGATTTTATCCACATTGGGGTCTATCCTACGATGGTAAATACGGTCTCCGTTACTCCATCTTAGCTGCATTGATTAATTTTTTTGAGGTTAGTTTTCTCTTCAATGATTTGGAAGCTATATTGTCTTCCAATTAAAATTCCCTCTAAGTTTTAATAAGTCATCTCTAAGTTCATAACTATATATATAATTGGACCAGTATTGCTATAACAGTCTCAAAAACGGGATAATCTATTAGATCTTGTTTCTCAATCATGATACATTTAGCATATTTTACCTCTCTGCTGTTCCCCATTGTGTGCGTGTGTGCGCGTGCGCGGGCTACAGTTCCTGCTTTTTAGACAGTTGCTTTCAGTTTGTTGCATTCGCAATGAAAATATAGGTATAAACATCTTGGATTTAATTGCTCGCTACCGCTATTTAATCCCATGTCTTTCCCATTTTTGAGTTATTTACTTCTTTCCCAATCAAATGGACTCATGATTGGCTAATTTTTTTCCAGCGGTAGACTTGGAACCCATACCAGTCTATACGCAGCTTTATGTTCTCCTCAGCAACACCTCTCAGCCTCAACACCCAACAACACTCTCCGTATCTAGGGCCCCAAGGCTTGTTTTAAAATGCGGCATTGTTTCTCATGTCCCCCCGCCCCCCTCCCGCCCCAAAAAGGAAGCAAGAATCTTCCTTGATTTAACGTGCTGCCTTTTTAGGACTGGCTAGTCTTGTCTGGTGAATGGATATTAAGAGAGATTTCCTTAAACTTCCTCCTGCTTCGTGCCATAACTCGACTTCATTGAGAAGCATGTTTTTCCCGTTTCTAAGACGGGCTTCCGCTTTGAACTGCTAAACCATCACGGCACACTTTTTCTCCATACTTATTCCTGGAAAACTGAGCTCTCTGCCGGAGTAAAGACGGTTCCCGTCAGAGAAGTGTGGCTCCCTGTCCCAAGGTCAAAGTGTAGAAGAAAGGGAAGATTCCTGTTTCCGAGGGTTCCATTTTGTCAGGTTAGAGATCTAGTCATCCGTGTGGCTGCGGTGGAATCTGCAGTATCTTGCCTCACAGTTTCCTTTTCCTGGCTTAGCAGGGGAGCCGCATTAGCTGAGGTCGCGGCGCTATGGCCCTTGTCAGGATCCCGGTGCTGAGGCAGCCCCTTCCCCCCACCCCCTCTCCTTGTCATTTTGATCGTGCAAACTGGGTGCCAGCTGTGTGAACCCTGCTCCTGGCCGTCAGGATTGCCCCCCCCCTCCCCACGCGACGTGTCCCCAGTTCCTCGGCGTCCCTCACTGCAACCAGCTAGCTCCAGGAAGGGTGCGAGCTGGCTTCCGCTGTCGTCCTTCCTCCTTCCTGTCCAGGCGGGCCCTCCTTTTGCGCTAGTCGGCCCGAAACCTTCTCTCCCGCGCTGCATAGGCTGAAGGAATGCCTCAGCGTTTGCAGCCGCTAGAGGGCGCTCTTCTCCTCTCTTTGGGCCCCTTCAGCGCTTCCAGTGGAAATTTCCGAGGTGGGAAGGGCTTGGGGGTTCTCTGTATCTAGGGGCTCCCGATCCAGCCGATTCAACTAACTGTGGGTTGAAAATATTCGGGAAAAAACGGAAAGTTTCGAAAAGCGACAATTGAACTTGCCACACACCGGCAACCGCTTACATAGCATTCACGTTGCCTTGCATGCCGCGCGTCACCTAGAGATGATTTAAAGTACACAGGAGGACACAGCGAAAGAGAATGTGACAATGACTGTATGGGTATGTTTATGCATAAGTGGAAAATTGTGCTCTAGACTGGAATTCGACACAACATTGTAAAAACGACAACAACGTGGAAGAAAAGTATGTTTGTATGTAAAAAATAAAGTCCTATGTCATTTTGTATAAGAGGCATCAGCATCCATGGATTTTGGCATCTGTGGGGAGTCCTGGAACCAGTGCCCCATGCTTACCAAGGCATGACTGGAAGCCCAGGCTCCTTATCCCAGCCTGTCATGTCCCCACGTGGTGTGAATCCTGCCTGTCCCACACTCCCCTGGTCACTCTCCTCCAGCCCTGCCAGACTGCCCTCTTCTTCTGGAACAGGCCAAGCTGAATGCACGTCATGTCTGACCTCTAGGAATATCCGTTACTTTGTGAGCATGGCTCTGCTTCAGGAAGACGGGCTGCATTGTCACTAGAGAAGACGGGATGGAGGTTCCTTAAAAACCTACAAATGGACTTACCTGATGATCCAGCCTTCCCACGCCTGGGGATATGTCAAGAGAAAACTCTAACTCAAAAAGTCCCATGCACCTCAATGCTCACAGCAGCCCTGTTTGTATTAGCCAGGACGTGGAACTAACCCCAACATCTAACGACTGGTGACTGGATAAAGAAGTCGTTGTCTTTTTATGCCGCGGAATACTACACAGCCGCGAAAAAGGATGGAACCATGCCATTTGCGGCAACATGGTTGGACACAGAGATAGTCATTCTGAGTGAAGTAAGCCAGAAGAGAGAAAAATGCCGCATGACACAACTTCCATGTGAAATCTAAGAAAAAAAGACAGAAATGATCTTAACTGCAAAAGACAAATAGAGCCACAGACATAGAGAAACAAACTTATGGTTACCAGGGAGGGACGGCGGTGGGAAGGGGTAAATATGGGCATCGGAAAATTGCCCGTCTTGGGGAGTGGTGGACATGTTAGCTCTCTTGATTGTGGCGATGGCTTTCTGGGTGTAGACATGTATGAAAATTGATCAAATACTACACGTGAGATGTGTCTAATTGACGGAACAGAACTCGTAGCCCTGTAAAGGTGTTTTAAAACAAAGAGATGGGCTGCATTGTGTCCTATGTTTCTATGTGTCTTCAGGGAGGTCTCAGGGGGGCGGTGCTGGCCTTCCTGCCAACACGATGACATGAAGCCCGAACAATCCCCCAATCGATGGGAAGAAGAGACGAGCCATGGTCACATCTGGACCCCAAGCTTACCCGTGGTGCATGGGTGCCATTTATCGCCAATCCAGCGAGGTTCCGGCCAGAGCTAGAGGCCGGGGCAGCGAACCGGGAGCGGCACTAAGGAGCATCGTGGCGCAGAGGCTGGACTGGGGGCCCGCAGGCTCCTCCCAGGAGGAGCCTCAGGGTTTGGGAGGTGGCTAACGTGCCTGCTTCGTGTCACCAGCAAGTGATGCCACCCGTGGAAAATCAGCTGGAATCCTGAGCCGGGTCAGCCGTGGGTGATGCGGTAAAGGCTGCTTGCTAGCAGAGGGGACGCCAGACGGACGGTGAAGCAAGCAACAGGCTGCTGAGCTTCCGGCCTGTGTTTACCGTGCTTTCCGTGTCTCCCTGCATCTCAGGGTCACCCGGAGGAATTCGTGTGGAGTTTAGAGGCCGACGGCCTCTCGGTTCCTCATCAGCCTGGCAAGCCCCCCAGCCCTCTGCGGCCAGACCTCTGCGAGCGTCTTTCCCTTGTTCTAGCAAAACCCTCCCCACCCTCGCCTGCGGCGGGCTTTTGTTTTTTTAATTGATGGCAGTGAGGATACCTTACAGCCTCCTCCGGCCCTTCCTTAGGGCTTCTGCCCTTAGACCACGGCAAGGGGCGGCCCCCCAACCCCCACCCCCGACACCCCCGCGCTGTCCTGGGTCCTGAACTACAGAGGGTCCCTCTGGCCCTGACACTCCCTCTGGCCACGCCCTCTACGGGGTGGAGTCAGCAGGGCCAAGGGGACACGCCCATTGGCTCCACCCCGTGCTCTGGAATCCCAGGACCCCGAATGCCCTGCCCCAGCAGCCCCTGACCCGCTTGTAGTTTCTGCACCGGCTCTCCCCGGAGTTCAGCATCCCAGGACTCACAGAGAGGCCAACGGGCAGCTGTTGGCATGGAGGTTACGGACAGAGCCCGGATGTGAGGTCTGAGTGTCCCCCTGTGCACATCCAAGGCCCCTTGGGGCATGGGATGGACCCAGCATTGGGAAGAAAAGGGTCAGGCTGGCGGTCAGAGACTGGGAATCGGCTCTCCCCGCACTGTCGCTTTCTTCGCAGGACTCCCCTGAGTCTGGGAATTCTAAAGTTGAGCCTGGACGTGTGTGGCACGTGACAGTGACTTTGCGTGTGTGTGCGCGCGCCTGAGGACGTGTGTGGTTGTGTGTATGTTGTGGGGGTGTGTGTGGTCCATGACTCCGTGTGTGTGTGCGTGGGGATGTAGGCGGAGCAGAGTCAGTGTGTGTGCACGTGTGTTTGTGTGTACGTGCATGCATTAGTTTTAAGAATACTAGAAGCTGTCCTTCAGAAGTCTGCAGTAGTAAAAATTGTATGGTGTCCCTCACTGTATAATTCAAACTGAAAATAATCTTCAATCACCAGAAATGTAGTCCCCCCCAGATTCTGATCCCCCCTCCCATACCGATTATGCCCTCATTGTACTGATGAGGAAACTAGCTTAGAGATGTTAAGTGGCTCAGCCCAGGGCATGGAGCTCGCGAGCCCAGGGCCAGGACGCAGTCCAAGCGGCGCGGCTCCAGAGGCCTGGAGCCCTGCTCACGACCGCGCGTGGCCTCTTGGCCGGGGGGGTGCGGGGGGTGGGGGTGGGGTGGGGGTGGGGGGAAGAGATCCTGACGGGCCGGGGCCAGCGTGCAGGCTGCCCAAGCCGCGGACTCTGCAAGTCGGGTGGAGAGTACCTGACGGCAGACGAGGGTAAAGGACTGCTCAGAAATCAGATAGGTTCCTAGATCTTCGATGAGTAAGGAGGCTCAGTGCTCATCCTCGATCCCTTTGCTGGTGGCTAAAAGGGAGCAAGGCCCACGAGCGCGCTTCTGGGAGCGGCCTGCCAAAACCTGGAGCAGGGCTGCTCAGGACTGGCTCTGCAGCAGGAGCAGAGGGGGGCAATGTCGCCACCTGGTGGACATCCTTGGTAGTGGCAGTAGGAGGCCTAGCAGCCTGGGTATGGAGGCGGCAGGACGAGGTCCTAGTGGATGATCGTTTTCACATGGCTTAAAAAGCATTGCTTCATAGATTTTATCCACATTGGGGTCTATCCTACGATGGTAAATACGGTCTCCGTTACTCCATCTTAGCTGCATTGATTAATTTTTTTGAGGTTAGTTTTCTCTTCAATGATTTGGAAGCTATATTGTCTTCCAATTAAAATTCCCTCTAAGTTTTAATAAGTCATCTCTAAGTTCATAACTATATATATAATTGGACCAGTATTGCTATAACAGTCTCAAAAACGGGATAATCTATTAGATCTTGTTTCTCAATCATGATACATTTAGCATATTTTACCTCTCTGCTGTTCCCCATTGTGTGCGTGTGTGCGCGTGCGCGGGCTACAGTTCCTGCTTTTTAGACAGTTGCTTTCAGTTTGTTGCATTCGCAATGAAAATATAGGTATAAACATCTTGGATTTAATTGCTCGCTACCGCTATTTAATCCCATGTCTTTCCCATTTTTGAGTTATTTACTTCTTTCCCAATCAAATGGACTCATGATTGGCTAATTTTTTTCCAGCGGTAGACTTGGAACCCATACCAGTCTATACGCAGCTTTATGTTCTCCTCAGCAACACCTCTCAGCCTCAACACCCAACAACACTCTCCGTATCTAGGGCCCCAAGGCTTGTTTTAAAATGCGGCATTGTTTCTCATGTCCCCCCGCCCCCCTCCCGCCCCAAAAAGGAAGCAAGAATCTTCCTTGATTTAACGTGCTGCCTTTTTAGGACTGGCTAGTCTTGTCTGGTGAATGGATATTAAGAGAGATTTCCTTAAACTTCCTCCTGCTTCGTGCCATAACTCGACTTCATTGAGAAGCATGTTTTTCCCGTTTCTAAGACGGGCTTCCGCTTTGAACTGCTAAACCATCACGGCACACTTTTTCTCCATACTTATTCCTGGAAAACTGAGCTCTCTGCCGGAGTAAAGACGGTTCCCGTCAGAGAAGTGTGGCTCCCTGTCCCAAGGTCAAAGTGTAGAAGAAAGGGAAGATTCCTGTTTCCGAGGGTTCCATTTTGTCAGGTTAGAGATCTAGTCATCCGTGTGGCTGCGGTGGAATCTGCAGTATCTTGCCTCACAGTTTCCTTTTCCTGGCTTAGCAGGGGAGCCGCATTAGCTGAGGTCGCGGCGCTATGGCCCTTGTCAGGATCCCGGTGCTGAGGCAGCCCCTTCCCCCCACCCCCTCTCCTTGTCATTTTGATCGTGCAAACTGGGTGCCAGCTGTGTGAACCCTGCTCCTGGCCGTCAGGATTGCCCCCCCCCTCCCCACGCGACGTGTCCCCAGTTCCTCGGCGTCCCTCACTGCAACCAGCTAGCTCCAGGAAGGGTGCGAGCTGGCTTCCGCTGTCGTCCTTCCTCCTTCCTGTCCAGGCGGGCCCTCCTTTTGCGCTAGTCGGCCCGAAACCTTCTCTCCCGCGCTGCATAGGCTGAAGGAATGCCTCAGCGTTTGCAGCCGCTAGAGGGCGCTCTTCTCCTCTCTTTGGGCCCCTTCAGCGCTTCCAGTGGAAATTTCCGAGGTGGGAAGGGCTTGGGGGTTCTCTGTATCTAGGGGCTCCCGATCCAGCCGATTCAACTAACTGTGGGTTGAAAATATTCGGGAAAAAACGGAAAGTTTCGAAAAGCGACAATTGAACTTGCCACACACCGGCAACCGCTTACATAGCATTCACGTTGCCTTGCATGCCGCGCGTCACCTAGAGATGATTTAAAGTACACAGGAGGACACAGCGAAAGAGAATGTGACAATGACTGTATGGGTATGTTTATGCATAAGTGGAAAATTGTGCTCTAGACTGGAATTCGACACAACATTGTAAAAACGACAACAACGTGGAAGAAAAGTATGTTTGTATGTAAAAAATAAAGTCCTATGTCATTTTGTATAAGAGGCATCAGCATCCATGGATTTTGGCATCTGTGGGGAGTCCTGGAACCAGTGCCCCATGCTTACCAAGGCATGACTGGAAGCCCAGGCTCCTTATCCCAGCCTGTCATGTCCCCACGTGGTGTGAATCCTGCCTGTCCCACACTCCCCTGGTCACTCTCCTCCAGCCCTGCCAGACTGCCCTCTTCTTCTGGAACAGGCCAAGCTGAATGCACGTCATGTCTGACCTCTAGGAATATCCGTTACTTTGTGAGCATGGCTCTGCTTCAGGAAGACGGGCTGCATTGTCACTAGAGAAGACGGGATGGAGGTTCCTTAAAAACCTACAAATGGACTTACCTGATGATCCAGCCTTCCCACGCCTGGGGATATGTCAAGAGAAAACTCTAACTCAAAAAGTCCCATGCACCTCAATGCTCACAGCAGCCCTGTTTGTATTAGCCAGGACGTGGAACTAACCCCAACATCTAACGACTGGTGACTGGATAAAGAAGTCGTTGTCTTTTTATGCCGCGGAATACTACACAGCCGCGAAAAAGGATGGAACCATGCCATTTGCGGCAACATGGTTGGACACAGAGATAGTCATTCTGAGTGAAGTAAGCCAGAAGAGAGAAAAATGCCGCATGACACAACTTCCATGTGAAATCTAAGAAAAAAAGACAGAAATGATCTTAACTGCAAAAGACAAATAGAGCCACAGACATAGAGAAACAAACTTATGGTTACCAGGGAGGGACGGCGGTGGGAAGGGGTAAATATGGGCATCGGAAAATTGCCCGTCTTGGGGAGTGGTGGACATGTTAGCTCTCTTGATTGTGGCGATGGCTTTCTGGGTGTAGACATGTATGAAAATTGATCAAATACTACACGTGAAATGTGTCTAATTGACGGAACAGAACTCGTAGCCCTGTAAAGGTGTTTTAAAACAAAGAGATGGGCTGCATTGTGTCCTATGTTTCTATGTGTCTTCAGGGAGGTCTCAGGGGGGCGGTGCTGGCCTTCCTGCCAACACGATGACATGAAGCCCGAACAATCCCCCAATCGATGGGAAGAAGAGACGAGCCATGGTCACATCTGGACCCCAAGCTTACCCGTGGTGCATGGGTGCCATTTATCGCCAATCCAGCGAGGTTCCGGCCAGAGCTAGAGGCCGGGGCAGCGAACCGGGAGCGGCACTAAGGAGCATCGTGGCGCAGAGGCTGGACTGGGGGCCCGCAGGCTCCTCCCAGGAGGAGCCTCAGGGTTTGGGAGGTGGCTAACGTGCCTGCTTCGTGTCACCAGCAAGTGATGCCACCCGTGGAAAATCAGCTGGAATCCTGAGCCGGGTCAGCCGTGGGTGATGCGGTAAAGGCTGCTTGCTAGCAGAGGGGACGCCAGACGGACGGTGAAGCAAGCAACAGGCTGCTGAGCTTCCGGCCTGTGTTTACCGTGCTTTCCGTGTCTCCCTGCATCTCAGGGTCACCCGGAGGAATTCGTGTGGAGTTTAGAGGCCGACGGCCTCTCGGTTCCTCATCAGCCTGGCAAGCCCCCCAGCCCTCTGCGGCCAGACCTCTGCGAGCGTCTTTCCCTTGTTCTAGCAAAACCCTCCCCACCCTCGCCTGCGGCGGGCTTTTGTTTTTTTAATTGATGGCAGTGAGGATACCTTACAGCCTCCTCCGGCCCTTCCTTAGGGCTTCTGCCCTTAGACCACGGCAAGGGGCGGCCCCCCAACCCCCACCCCCGACACCCCCGCGCTGTCCTGGGTCCTGAACTACAGAGGGTCCCTCTGGCCCTGACACTCCCTCTGGCCACGCCCTCTACGGGGTGGAGTCAGCAGGGCCAAGGGGACACGCCCATTGGCTCCACCCCGTGCTCTGGAATCCCAGGACCCCGAATGCCCTGCCCCAGCAGCCCCTGACCCGCTTGTAGTTTCTGCACCGGCTCTCCCCGGAGTTCAGCATCCCAGGACTCACAGAGAGGCCAACGGGCAGCTGTTGGCATGGAGGTTACGGACAGAGCCCGGATGTGAGGTCTGAGTGTCCCCCTGTGCACATCCAAGGCCCCTTGGGGCATGGGATGGACCCAGCATTGGGAAGAAAAGGGTCAGGCTGGCGGTCAGAGACTGGGAATCGGCTCTCCCCGCACTGTCGCTTTCTTCGCAGGACTCCCCTGAGTCTGGGAATTCTAAAGTTGAGCCTGGACGTGTGTGGCACGTGACAGTGACTTTGCGTGTGTGTGCGCGCGCCTGAGGACGTGTGTGGTTGTGTGTATGTTGTGGGGGTGTGTGTGGTCCATGACTCCGTGTGTGTGTGCGTGGGGATGTAGGCGGAGCAGAGTCAGTGTGTGTGCACGTGTGTTTGTGTGTACGTGCATGCATTAGTTTTAAGAATACTAGAAGCTGTCCTTCAGAAGTCTGCAGTAGTAAAAATTGTATGGTGTCCCTCACTGTATAATTCAAACTGAAAATAATCTTCAATCACCAGAAATGTAGTCCCCCCCAGATTCTGATCCCCCCTCCCATACCGATTATGCCCTCATTGTACTGATGAGGAAACTAGCTTAGAGATGTTAAGTGGCTCAGCCCAGGGCATGGAGCTCGCGAGCCCAGGGCCAGGACGCAGTCCAAGCGGCGCGGCTCCAGAGGCCTGGAGCCCTGCTCACGACCGCGCGTGGCCTCTTGGCCGGGGGGGTGCGGGGGGTGGGGGTGGGGTGGGGGTGGGGGGAAGAGATCCTGACGGGCCGGGGCCAGCGTGCAGGCTGCCCAAGCCGCGGACTCTGCAAGTCGGGTGGAGAGTACCTGACGGCAGACGAGGGTAAAGGACTGCTCAGAAATCAGATAGGTTCCTAGATCTTCGATGAGTAAGGAGGCTCAGTGCTCATCCTCGATCCCTTTGCTGGTGGCTAAAAGGGAGCAAGGCCCACGAGCGCGCTTCTGGGAGCGGCCTGCCAAAACCTGGAGCAGGGCTGCTCAGGACTGGCTCTGCAGCAGGAGCAGAGGGGGGCAATGTCGCCACCTGGTGGACATCCTTGGTAGTGGCAGTAGGAGGCCTAGCAGCCTGGGTATGGAGGCGGCAGGACGAGGTCCTAGTGGATGATCGTTTTCACATGGCTTAAAAAGCATTGCTTCATAGATTTTATCCACATTGGGGTCTATCCTACGATGGTAAATACGGTCTCCGTTACTCCATCTTAGCTGCATTGATTAATTTTTTTGAGGTTAGTTTTCTCTTCAATGATTTGGAAGCTATATTGTCTTCCAATTAAAATTCCCTCTAAGTTTTAATAAGTCATCTCTAAGTTCATAACTATATATATAATTGGACCAGTATTGCTATAACAGTCTCAAAAACGGGATAATCTATTAGATCTTGTTTCTCAATCATGATACATTTAGCATATTTTACCTCTCTGCTGTTCCCCATTGTGTGCGTGTGTGCGCGTGCGCGGGCTACAGTTCCTGCTTTTTAGACAGTTGCTTTCAGTTTGTTGCATTCGCAATGAAAATATAGGTATAAACATCTTGGATTTAATTGCTCGCTACCGCTATTTAATCCCATGTCTTTCCCATTTTTGAGTTATTTACTTCTTTCCCAATCAAATGGACTCATGATTGGCTAATTTTTTTCCAGCGGTAGACTTGGAACCCATACCAGTCTATACGCAGCTTTATGTTCTCCTCAGCAACACCTCTCAGCCTCAACACCCAACAACACTCTCCGTATCTAGGGCCCCAAGGCTTGTTTTAAAATGCGGCATTGTTTCTCATGTCCCCCCGCCCCCCTCCCGCCCCAAAAAGGAAGCAAGAATCTTCCTTGATTTAACGTGCTGCCTTTTTAGGACTGGCTAGTCTTGTCTGGTGAATGGATATTAAGAGAGATTTCCTTAAACTTCCTCCTGCTTCGTGCCATAACTCGACTTCATTGAGAAGCATGTTTTTCCCGTTTCTAAGACGGGCTTCCGCTTTGAACTGCTAAACCATCACGGCACACTTTTTCTCCATACTTATTCCTGGAAAACTGAGCTCTCTGCCGGAGTAAAGACGGTTCCCGTCAGAGAAGTGTGGCTCCCTGTCCCAAGGTCAAAGTGTAGAAGAAAGGGAAGATTCCTGTTTCCGAGGGTTCCATTTTGTCAGGTTAGAGATCTAGTCATCCGTGTGGCTGCGGTGGAATCTGCAGTATCTTGCCTCACAGTTTCCTTTTTCTGGCTTAGCAGGGGAGCCGCATTAGCTGAGGTCGCGGCGCTATGGCCCTTGTCAGGATCCCGGTGCTGAGGCAGCCCCTTCCCCCCACCCCCTCTCCTTGTCATTTTGATCGTGCAAACTGGGTGCCAGCTGTGTGAACCCTGCTCCTGGCCGCCACGATTGCCCCCCCCTCCCCACGCGACGTGTCCCCAGTTCCTCGGCGTCCCTCACTGCAACCAGCTAGCTCCAGGAAGGGTGCGAGCTGGCTTCCGCTGTCGTCCTTCCTCCTTCCTGTCCAGGCGGGCCCTCCTTTTGCGCTAGTCGGCCCGAAACCTTCTCTCCCGCGCTGCATAGGCTGAAGGAATGCCTCAGCGTTTGCAGCCGCTAGAGGGCGCTCTTCTCCTCTCTTTGGGCCCCTTCAGCGCTTCCAGTGGAAATTTCCGAGGTGGGAAGGGCTTGGGGGTTCTCTGTATCTAGGGGCTCCCGATCCAGCCGATTCAACTAACTGTGGGTTGAAAATATTCGGGAAAAAACGGAAAGTTTCGAAAAGCGACAATTGAACTTGCCACACACCGGCAACCGCTTACATAGCATTCACGTTGCCTTGCATGCCGCGCGTCACCTAGAGATGATTTAAAGTACACAGGAGGACACAGCGAAAGAGAATGTGACAATGACTGTATGGGTATGTTTATGCATAAGTGGAAAATTGTGCTCTAGACTGGAATTCGACACAACATTGTAAAAACGACAACAACGTGGAAGAAAAGTATGTTTGTATGTAAAAAATAAAGTCCTATGTCATTTTGTATAAGAGGCATCAGCATCCATGGATTTTGGCATCTGTGGGGAGTCCTGGAACCAGTGCCCCATGCTTACCAAGGCATGACTGGAAGCCCAGGCTCCTTATCCCAGCCTGTCATGTCCCCACGTGGTGTGAATCCTGCCTGTCCCACACTCCCCTGGTCACTCTCCTCCAGCCCTGCCAGACTGCCCTCTTCTTCTGGAACAGGCCAAGCTGAATGCACGTCATGTCTGACCTCTAGGAATATCCGTTACTTTGTGAGCATGGCTCTGCTTCAGGAAGACGGGCTGCATTGTCACTAGAGAAGACGGGATGGAGGTTCCTTAAAAACCTACAAATGGACTTACCTGATGATCCAGCCTTCCCACGCCTGGGGATATGTCAAGAGAAAACTCTAACTCAAAAAGTCCCATGCACCTCAATGCTCACAGCAGCCCTGTTTGTATTAGCCAGGACGTGGAACTAACCCCAACATCTAACGACTGGTGACTGGATAAAGAAGTCGTTGTCTTTTTATGCCGCGGAATACTACACAGCCGCGAAAAAGGATGGAACCATGCCATTTGCGGCAACATGGTTGGACACAGAGATAGTCATTCTGAGTGAAGTAAGCCAGAAGAGAGAAAAATGCCGCATGACACAACTTCCATGTGAAATCTAAGAAAAAAAGACAGAAATGATCTTAACTGCAAAAGACAAATAGAGCCACAGACATAGAGAAACAAACTTATGGTTACCAGGGAGGGACGGCGGTGGGAAGGGGTAAATATGGGAATCGGAAAATTGCCCGTCTTGGGGAGTGGTGGACATGTTAGCTCTCTTGATTGTGGCGATGGCTTTCTGGGTGTAGACATGTATGAAAATTGATCAAATACTACACGTGAGATGTGTCTAATTGACGGAACAGAACTCGTAGCCCTGTAAAGGTGTTTTAAAACAAAGAGATGGGCTGCATTGTGTCCTATGTTTCTATGTGTCTTCAGGGAGGTCTCAGGGGGGCGGTGCTGGCCTTCCTGCCAACACGATGACATGAAGCCCGAACAATCCCCCAATCGATGGGAAGAAGAGACGAGCCATGGTCACATCTGGACCCCAAGCTTACCCGTGGTGCATGGGTGCCATTTATCGCCAATCCAGCGAGGTTCCGGCCAGAGCTAGAGGCCGGGGCAGCGAACCGGGAGCGGCACTAAGGAGCATCGTGGCGCAGAGGCTGGACTGGGGGCCCGCAGGCTCCTCCCAGGAGGAGCCTCAGGGTTTGGGAGGTGGCTAACGTGCCTGCTTCGTGTCACCAGCAAGTGATGCCACCCGTGGAAAATCAGCTGGGATCCTGAGCCGGGTCAGCCGTGGGTGATGCGGTAAAGGCTGCTTGCTAGCAGAGGGGACGCCAGACGGACGGTGAAGCAAGCAACAGGCTGCTGAGCTTCCGGCCTGTGTTTACCGTGCTTTCCGTGTCTCCCTGCATCTCAGGGTCACCCGGAGGAATTCGTGTGGAGTTTAGAGGCCGACGGCCTCTCGGTTCCTCATCAGCCTGGCAAGCCCCCCAGCCCTCTGCGGCCAGACCTCTGCGAGCGTCTTTCCCTTGTTCTAGCAAAACCCTCCCCACCCTCGCCTGCGGCGGGCTTTTGTTTTTTTAATTGATGGCAGTGAGGATACCTTACAGCCTCCTCCGGCCCTTCCTTAGGGCTTCTGCCCTTAGAGCACGGCAAGGGGCGGCCCCCCAACCCCCACCCCCGACACCCCCGCGCTGTCCTGGGTCCTGAACTACAGAGGGTCCCTCTGGCCCTGACACTCCCTCTGGCCACGCCCTCTACGGGGTGGAGTCAGCAGGGCCAAGGGGACACGCCCATTGGCTCCACCCTGTGCTCTGGAATCCCAGGACCCCGAATGCCCTGCCCCAGCAGCCCCTGACCCGCTTGTAGTTTCTGCACCGGCTCTCCCCGGAGTTCAGCATCCCAGGACTCACAGAGAGGCCAACGGGCAGCTGTTGGCATGGAGGTTACGGACAGAGCCCGGATGTGAGGTCTGAGTGTCCCCCTGTGCACATCCAAGGCCCCTTGGGGCATGGGATGGACCCAGCATTGGGCAGAAAAGGGTCAGGCTGGCGGTCAGAGACTGGGAATCGGCTCTCCCCGCACTGTCGCTTTCTTCGCAGGACTCCCCTGAGTCTGGGAATTCTAAAGTTGAGCCTGGACGTGTGTGGCACGTGGCAGTGACTTTGCGTGTGTGTGCGCGCGCCTGAGGACGTGTGTGGTTGTGTGTATGTTGTGGGGGTGTGTGTGGTCCATGACTCCGTGTGTGTGTGCGTGGGGATGTAGGCGGAGCAGAGTCAGTGTGTGTGCACGTGTGTTTGTGTGTACGTGCATGCATTAGTTTTAAGAATACTAGAAGCTGTCCTTCAGAAGTCTGCAGTAGTAAAAATTGTATGGTGTCCCTCACTGTATAATTCAAACTGAAAATAATCTTCAATCACCAGAAATGTAGTCCCCCCCAGATTCTGATTTTTTCCCCCCCATACCGATTATGCCCTCATTGTACTGATGAGGAAACTAGCTTAGAGATGTTAAGTGGCTCAGCCCAGGGCATGGAGCTCGCGAGCCCAGGGCCAGGACGCAGTCCAAGCGGCGCGGCTCCAGAGGCCTGGAGCCCTGCTCACGACCGCGCGTGGCCTCTTGGCCGGGGGGGTGCGGGGGGTGGGGGTGGGGTGGGGGTGGGGGGAAGAGATCCTGACGGGCCGGGGCCAGCGTGCAGGCTGCCCAAGCCGCGGACTCTGCAAGTCGGGTGGAGAGTACCTGACGGCAGACGAGGGTAAAGGACTGCTCAGAAATCAGATAGGTTCCTAGATCTTCGATGAGTAAGGAGGCTCAGTGCTCATCCTCGATCCCTTTGCTGGTGGCTAAAAGGGAGCAAGGCCCACGAGCGCGCTTCTGGGAGCGGCCTGCCAAAACCTGGAGCAGGGCTGCTCAGGACTGGCTCTGCAGCAGGAGCAGAGGGGGGCAATGTCGCCACCTGGTGGACATCCTTGGTAGTGGCAGTAGGAGGCCTAGCAGCCTGGGTATGGAGGCGGCAGGACGAGGTCCTAGTGGATGATCGTTTTCACATGGCTTAAAAAGCATTGCTTCATAGATTTTATCCACATTGGGGTCTATCCTACGATGGTAAATACGGTCTCCGTTACTCCATCTTAGCTGCATTGATTAATTTTTTTGAGGTTAGTTTTCTCTTCAATGATTTGGAAGCTATATTGTCTTCCAATTAAAATTCCCTCTAAGTTTTAATAAGTCATCTCTAAGTTCATAACTATATATATAATTGGACCAGTATTGCTATAACAGTCTCAAAAACGGGATAATCTATTAGATCTTGTTTCTCAATCATGATACATTTAGCATATTTTACCTCTCTGCTGTTCCCCATTGTGTGCGTGTGTGCGCGTGTGCGGGCTACAGTTCCTGCTTTTTAGACAGTTGCTTTCAGTTTGTTGCATTCGCAATGAAAATATAGGTATAAACATCTTGGATTTAATTGCTCGCTACCGCTATTTAATCCCATGTCTTTCCCATTTTTGAGTTATTTACTTCTTTCCCAATCAAATGGACTCATGATTGGCTAATTTTTTTCCAGCGGTAGACTTGGAACCCATACCAGTCTATACGCAGCTTTATGTTCTCCTCAGCAACACCTCTCAGCCTCAACACCCAACAACACTCTCCGTATCTAGGGCCCCAAGGCTTGTTTTAAAATGCGGCATTGTTTCTCATGTCCCCCCGCCCCCCTCCCGCCCCAAAAAGGAAGCAAGAATCTTCCTTGATTTAACGTGCTGCCTTTTTAGGACTGGCTAGTCTTGTCTGGTGAATGGATATTAAGAGAGATTTCCTTAAACTTCCTCCTGCTTCGTGCCATAACTCGACTTCATTGAGAAGCATGTTTTTCCCGTTTCTAAGACGGGCTTCCGCTTTGAACTGCTAAACCATCACGGCACACTTTTTCTCCATACTTATTCCTGGAAAACTGAGCTCTCTGCCGGAGTAAAGACGGTTCCCGTCAGAGAAGTGTGGCTCCCTGTCCCAAGGTCAAAGTGTAGAAGAAAGGGAAGATTCCTGTTTCCGAGGGTTCCATTTTGTCAGGTTAGAGATCTAGTCATCCGTGTGGCTGCGGTGGAATCTGCAGTATCTTGCCTCACAGTTTCCTTTTTCTGGCTTAGCAGGGGAGCCGCATTAGCTGAGGTCGCGGCGCTATGGCCCTTGTCAGGATCCCGGTGCTGAGGCAGCCCCTTCCCCCCACCCCCTCTCCTTGTCATTTTGATCGTGCAAACTGGGTGCCAGCTGTGTGAACCCTGCTCCTGGCCGCCAGGATTGCCCCCCCCTCCCCACGCGACGTGTCCCCAGTTCCTCGGCGTCCCTCACTGCAACCAGCTAGCTCCAGGAAGGGTGCGAGCTGGCTTCCGCTGTCGTCCTTCCTCCTTCCTGTCCAGGCGGGCCCTCCTTTTGCGCTAGTCGGCCCGAAACCTTCTCTCCCGCGCTGCATAGGCTGAAGGAATGCCTCAGCGTTTGCAGCCGCTAGAGGGCGCTCTTCTCCTCTCTTTGGGCCCCTTCAGCGCTTCCAGTGGAAATTTCCGAGGTGGGAAGGGCTTGGGGGTTCTCTGTATCTAGGGGCTCCCGATCCAGCCGATTCAACTAACTGTGGGTTGAAAATATTCGGGAAAAAACGGAAAGTTTCGAAAAGCGACAATTGAACTTGCCACACACCGGCAACCGCTTACATAGCATTCACGTTGCCTTGCATGCCGCGCGTCACCTAGAGATGATTTAAAGTACACAGGAGGACACAGCGAAAGAGAATGTGACAATGACTGTATGGGTATGTTTATGCATAAGTGGAAAATTGTGCTCTAGACTGGAATTCGACACAACATTGTAAAAACGACAACAACGTGGAAGAAAAGTATGTTTGTATGTAAAAAATAAAGTCCTATGTCATTTTGTATAAGAGGCATCAGCATCCATGGATTTTGGCATCTGTGGGGAGTCCTGGAACCAGTGCCCCATGCTTACCAAGGCATGACTGGAAGCCCAGGCTCCTTATCCCAGCCTGTCATGTCCCCACGTGGTGTGAATCCTGCCTGTCCCACACTCCCCTGGTCACTCTCCTCCAGCCCTGCCAGACTGCCCTCTTCTTCTGGAACAGGCCAAGCTGAATGCACGTCATGTCTGACCTCTAGGAATATCCGTTACTTTGTGAGCATGGCTCTGCTTCAGGAAGACGGGCTGCATTGTCACTAGAGAAGACGGGATGGAGGTTCCTTAAAAACCTACAAATGGACTTACCTGATGATCCAGCCTTCCCACGCCTGGGGATATGTCAAGAGAAAACTCTAACTCAAAAAGTCCCATGCACCTCAATGCTCACAGCAGCCCTGTTTGTATTAGCCAGGACGTGGAACTAACCCCAACATCTAACGACTGGTGACTGGATAAAGAAGTCGTTGTCTTTTTATGCCGCGGAATACTACACAGCCGCGAAAAAGGATGGAACCATGCCATTTGCGGCAACATGGTTGGACACAGAGATAGTCATTCTGAGTGAAGTAAGCCAGAAGAGAGAAAAATGCCGCATGACACAACTTCCATGTGAAATCTAAGAAAAAAAGACAGAAATGATCTTAACTGCAAAAGACAAATAGAGCCACAGACATAGAGAAACAAACTTATGGTTACCAGGGAGGGACGGCGGTGGGAAGGGGTAAATATGGGAATCGGAAAATTGCCCGTCTTGGGGAGTGGTGGACATGTTAGCTCTCTTGATTGTGGCGATGGCTTTCTGGGTGTAGACATGTATGAAAATTGATCAAATACTACACGTGAGATGTGTCTAATTGACGGAACAGAACTCGTAGCCCTGTAAAGGTGTTTTAAAACAAAGAGATGGGCTGCATTGTGTCCTATGTTTCTATGTGTCTTCAGGGAGGTCTCAGGGGGGCGGTGCTGGCCTTCCTGCCAACACGATGACATGAAGCCCGAACAATCCCCCAATCGATGGGAAGAAGAGACGAGCCATGGTCACATCTGGACCCCAAGCTTACCCGTGGTGCATGGGTGCCATTTATCGCCAATCCAGCGAGGTTCCGGCCAGAGCTAGAGGCCGGGGCAGCGAACCGGGAGCGGCACTAAGGAGCATCGTGGCGCAGAGGCTGGACTGGGGGCCCGCAGGCTCCTCCCAGGAGGAGCCTCAGGGTTTGGGAGGTGGCTAACGTGCCTGCTTCGTGTCACCAGCAAGTGATGCCACCCGTGGAAAATCAGCTGGGATCCTGAGCCGGGTCAGCCGTGGGTGATGCGGTAAAGGCTGCTTGCTAGCAGAGGGGACGCCAGACGGACGGTGAAGCAAGCAACAGGCTGCTGAGCTTCCGGCCTGTGTTTACCGTGCTTTCCGTGTCTCCCTGCATCTCAGGGTCACCCGGAGGAATTCGTGTGGAGTTTAGAGGCCGACGGCCTCTCGGTTCCTCATCAGCCTGGCAAGCCCCCCAGCCCTCTGCGGCCAGACCTCTGCGAGCGTCTTTCCCTTGTTCTAGCAAAACCCTCCCCACCCTCGCCTGCGGCGGGCTTTTGTTTTTTTAATTGATGGCAGTGAGGATACCTTACAGCCTCCTCCGGCCCTTCCTTAGGGCTTCTGCCCTTAGAGCACGGCAAGGGGCGGCCCCCCAACCCCCACCCCCGACACCCCCGCGCTGTCCTGGGTCCTGAACTACAGAGGGTCCCTCTGGCCCTGACACTCCCTCTGGCCACGCCCTCTACGGGGTGGAGTCAGCAGGGCCAAGGGGACACGCCCATTGGCTCCACCCCGTGCTCTGGAATCCCAGGACCCCGAATGCCCTGCCCCAGCAGCCCCTGACCCGCTTGTAGTTTCTGCACCGGCTCTCCCCGGAGTTCAGCATCCCAGGACTCACAGAGAGGCCAACGGGCAGCTGTTGGCATGGAGGTTACGGACAGAGCCCGGATGTGAGGTCTGAGTGTCCCCCTGTGCACATCCAAGGCCCCTTGGGGCATGGGATGGACCCAGCATTGGGCAGAAAAGGGTCAGGCTGGCGGTCAGAGACTGGGAATCGGCTCTCCCCGCACTGTCGCTTTCTTCGCAGGACTCCCCTGAGTCTGGGAATTCTAAAGTTGAGCCTGGACGTGTGTGGCACGTGGCAGTGACTTTGCGTGTGTGTGCGCGCGCCTGAGGACGTGTGTGGTTGTGTGTATGTTGTGGGGGTGTGTGTGGTCCATGACTCCGTGTGTGTGTGCGTGGGGATGTAGGCGGAGCAGAGTCAGTGTGTGTGCACGTGTGTTTGTGTGTACGTGCATGCATTAGTTTTAAGAATACTAGAAGCTGTCCTTCAGAAGTCTGCAGTAGTAAAAATTGTATGGTGTCCCTCACTGTATAATTCAAACTGAAAATAATCTTCAATCACCAGAAATGTAGTCCCCCCCAGATTCTGATTTTTTCCCCCCCATACCGATTATGCCCTCATTGTACTGATGAGGAAACTAGCTTAGAGATGTTAAGTGGCTCAGCCCAGGGCATGGAGCTCGCGAGCCCAGGGCCAGGACGCAGTCCAAGCGGCGCGGCTCCAGAGGCCTGGAGCCCTGCTCACGACCGCGCGTGGCCTCTTGGCCGGGGGGGTGCGGGGGGTGGGGGTGGGGTGGGGGTGGGGGGAAGAGATCCTGACGGGCCGGGGCCAGCGTGCAGGCTGCCCAAGCCGCGGACTCTGCAAGTCGGGTGGAGAGTACCTGACGGCAGACGAGGGTAAAGGACTGCTCAGAAATCAGATAGGTTCCTAGATCTTCGATGAGTAAGGAGGCTCAGTGCTCATCCTCGATCCCTTTGCTGGTGGCTAAAAGGGAGCAAGGCCCACGAGCGCGCTTCTGGGAGCGGCCTGCCAAAACCTGGAGCAGGGCTGCTCAGGACTGGCTCTGCAGCAGGAGCAGAGGGGGGCAATGTCGCCACCTGGTGGACATCCTTGGTAGTGGCAGTAGGAGGCCTAGCAGCCTGGGTATGGAGGCGGCAGGACGAGGTCCTAGTGGATGATCGTTTTCACATGGCTTAAAAAGCATTGCTTCATAGATTTTATCCACATTGGGGTCTATCCTACGATGGTAAATACGGTCTCCGTTACTCCATCTTAGCTGCATTGATTAATTTTTTTGAGGTTAGTTTTCTCTTCAATGATTTGGAAGCTATATTGTCTTCCAATTAAAATTCCCTCTAAGTTTTAATAAGTCATCTCTAAGTTCATAACTATATATATAATTGGACCAGTATTGCTATAACAGTCTCAAAAACGGGATAATCTATTAGATCTTGTTTCTCAATCATGATACATTTAGCATATTTTACCTCTCTGCTGTTCCCCATTGTGTGCGTGTGTGCGCGTGCGCGGGCTACAGTTCCTGCTTTTTAGACAGTTGCTTTCAGTTTGTTGCATTCGCAATGAAAATATAGGTATAAACATCTTGGATTTAATTGCTCGCTACCGCTATTTAATCCCATGTCTTTCCCATTTTTGAGTTATTTACTTCTTTCCCAATCAAATGGACTCATGATTGGCTAATTTTTTTCCAGCGGTAGACTTGGAACCCATACCAGTCTATACGCAGCTTTATGTTCTCCTCAGCAACACCTCTCAGCCTCAACACCCAACAACACTCTCCGTATCTAGGGCCCCAAGGCTTGTTTTAAAATGCGGCATTGTTTCTCATGTCCCCCCGCCCCCCTCCCGCCCCAAAAAGGAAGCAAGAATCTTCCTTGATTTAACGTGCTGCCTTTTTAGGACTGGCTAGTCTTGTCTGGTGAATGGATATTAAGAGAGATTTCCTTAAACTTCCTCCTGCTTCGTGCCATAACTCGACTTCATTGAGAAGCATGTTTTTCCCGTTTCTAAGACGGGCTTCCGCTTTGAACTGCTAAACCATCACGGCACACTTTTTCTCCATACTTATTCCTGGAAAACTGAGCTCTCTGCCGGAGTAAAGACGGTTCCCGTCAGAGAAGTGTGGCTCCCTGTCCCAAGGTCAAAGTGTAGAAGAAAGGGAAGATTCCTGTTTCCGAGGGTTCCATTTTGTCAGGTTAGAGATCTAGTCATCCGTGTGGCTGCGGTGGAATCTGCAGTATCTTGCCTCACAGTTTCCTTTTTCTGGCTTAGCAGGGGAGCCGCATTAGCTGAGGTCGCGGCGCTATGGCCCTTGTCAGGATCCCGGTGCTGAGGCAGCCCCTTCCCCCCACCCCCTCTCCTTGTCATTTTGATCGTGCAAACTGGGTGCCAGCTGTGTGAACCCTGCTCCTGGCCGCCAGGATTGCCCCCCCCTCCCCACGCGACGTGTCCCCAGTTCCTCGGCGTCCCTCACTGCAACCAGCTAGCTCCAGGAAGGGTGCGAGCTGGCTTCCGCTGTCGTCCTTCCTCCTTCCTGTCCAGGCGGGCCCTCCTTTTGCGCTAGTCGGCCCGAAACCTTCTCTCCCGCGCTGCATAGGCTGAAGGAATGCCTCAGCGTTTGCAGCCGCTAGAGGGCGCTCTTCTCCTCTCTTTGGGCCCCTTCAGCGCTTCCAGTGGAAATTTCCGAGGTGGGAAGGGCTTGGGGGTTCTCTGTATCTAGGGGCTCCCGATCCAGCCGATTCAACTAACTGTGGGTTGAAAATATTCGGGAAAAAACGGAAAGTTTCGAAAAGCGACAATTGAACTTGCCACACACCGGCAACCGCTTACATAGCATTCACGTTGCCTTGCATGCCGCGCGTCACCTAGAGATGATTTAAAGTACACAGGAGGACACAGCGAAAGAGAATGTGACAATGACTGTATGGGTATGTTTATGCATAAGTGGAAAATTGTGCTCTAGACTGGAATTCGACACAACATTGTAAAAACGACAACAACGTGGAAGAAAAGTATGTTTGTATGTAAAAAATAAAGTCCTATGTCATTTTGTATAAGAGGCATCAGCATCCATGGATTTTGGCATCTGTGGGGAGTCCTGGAACCAGTGCCCCATGCTTACCAAGGCATGACTGGAAGCCCAGGCTCCTTATCCCAGCCTGTCATGTCCCCACGTGGTGTGAATCCTGCCTGTCCCACACTCCCCTGGTCACTCTCCTCCAGCCCTGCCAGACTGCCCTCTTCTTCTGGAACAGGCCAAGCTGAATGCACGTCATGTCTGACCTCTAGGAATATCCGTTACTTTGTGAGCATGGCTCTGCTTCAGGAAGACGGGCTGCATTGTCACTAGAGAAGACGGGATGGAGGTTCCTTAAAAACCTACAAATGGACTTACCTGATGATCCAGCCTTCCCACGCCTGGGGATATGTCAAGAGAAAACTCTAACTCAAAAAGTCCCATGCACCTCAATGCTCACAGCAGCCCTGTTTGTATTAGCCAGGACGTGGAACTAACCCCAACATCTAACGACTGGTGACTGGATAAAGAAGTCGTTGTCTTTTTATGCCGCGGAATACTACACAGCCGCGAAAAAGGATGGAACCATGCCATTTGCGGCAACATGGTTGGACACAGAGATAGTCATTCTGAGTGAAGTAAGCCAGAAGAGAGAAAAATGCCGCATGACACAACTTCCATGTGAAATCTAAGAAAAAAAGACAGAAATGATCTTAACTGCAAAAGACAAATAGAGCCACAGACATAGAGAAACAAACTTATGGTTACCAGGGAGGGACGGCGGTGGGAAGGGGTAAATATGGGAATCGGAAAATTGCCCGTCTTGGGGAGTGGTGGACATGTTAGCTCTCTTGATTGTGGCGATGGCTTTCTGGGTGTAGACATGTATGAAAATTGATCAAATACTACACGTGAGATGTGTCTAATTGACGGAACAGAACTCGTAGCCCTGTAAAGGTGTTTTAAAACAAAGAGATGGGCTGCATTGTGTCCTATGTTTCTATGTGTCTTCAGGGAGGTCTCAGGGGGGCGGTGCTGGCCTTCCTGCCAACACGATGACATGAAGCCCGAACAATCCCCCAATCGATGGGAAGAAGAGACGAGCCATGGTCACATCTGGACCCCAAGCTTACACGTGGTGCATGGGTGCCATTTATCGCCAATCCAGCGAGGTTCCGGCCAGAGCTAGAGGCCGGGGCAGCGAACCGGGAGCGGCACTAAGGAGCATCGTGGCGCAGAGGCTGGACTGGGGGCCCGCAGGCTCCTCCCAGGAGGAGCCTCAGGGTTTGGGAGGTGGCTAACGTGCCTGCTTCGTGTCACCAGCAAGTGATGCCACCCGTGGAAAATCAGCTGGGATCCTGAGCCGGGTCAGCCGTGGGTGATGCGGTAAAGGCTGCTTGCTAGCAGAGGGGACGCCAGACGGACGGTGAAGCAAGCAACAGGCTGCTGAGCTTCCGGCCTGTGTTTACCGTGCTTTCCGTGTCTCCCTGCATCTCAGGGTCACCCGGAGGAATTCGTGTGGAGTTTAGAGGCCGACGGCCTCTCGGTTCCTCATCAGCCTGGCAAGCCCCCCAGCCCTCTGCGGCCAGACCTCTGCGAGCGTCTTTCCCTTGTTCTAGCAAAACCCTCCCCACCCTCGCCTGCGGCGGGCTTTTGTTTTTTTAATTGATGGCAGTGAGGATACCTTACAGCCTCCTCCGGCCCTTCCTTAGGGCTTCTGCCCTTAGACCACGGCAAGGGGCGGCCCCCCAACCCCCACCCCCGACACCCCCGCGCTGTCCTGGGTCCTGAACTACAGAGGGTCCCTCTGGCCCTGACACTCCCTCTGGCCACGCCCTCTACGGGGTGGAGTCAGCAGGGCCAAGGGGACACGCCCATTGGCTCCACCCCGTGCTCTGGAATCCCAGGACCCCGAATGCCCTGCCCCAGCAGCCCCTGACCCGCTTGTAGTTTCTGCACCGGCTCTCCCCGGAGTTCAGCATCCCAGGACTCACAGAGAGGCCAACGGGCAGCTGTTGGCATGGAGGTTACGGACAGAGCCCGGATGTGAGGTCTGAGTGTCCCCCTGTGCACATCCAAGGCCCCTTGGGGCATGGGATGGACCCAGCATTGGGCAGAAAAGGGTCAGGCTGGCGGTCAGAGACTGGGAATCGGCTCTCCCCGCACTGTCGCTTTCTTCGCAGGACTCCCCTGAGTCTGGGAATTCTAAAGTTGAGCCTGGACGTGTGTGGCACGTGGCAGTGACTTTGCGTGTGTGTGCGCGCGCCTGAGGACGTGTGTGGTTGTGTGTATGTTGTGGGGGTGTGTGTGGTCCATGACTCCGTGTGTGTGTGCGTGGGGATGTAGGCGGAGCAGAGTCAGTGTGTGTGCACGTGTGTTTGTGTGTACGTGCATGCATTAGTTTTAAGAATACTAGAAGCTGTCCTTCAGAAGTCTGCAGTAGTAAAAATTGTATGGTGTCCCTCACTGTATAATTCAAACTGAAAATAATCTTCAATCACCAGAAATGTAGTCCCCCCCAGATTCTGATTTTTTCCCCCCCATACCGATTATGCCCTCATTGTACTGATGAGGAAACTAGCTTAGAGATGTTAAGTGGCTCAGCCCAGGGCATGGAGCTCGCGAGCCCAGGGCCAGGACGCAGTCCAAGCGGCGCGGCTCCAGAGGCCTGGAGCCCTGCTCACGACCGCGCGTGGCCTCTTGGCCGGGGGGGTGCGGGGGGTGGGGGTGGGGTGGGGGTGGGGGGAAGAGATCCTGACGGGCCGGGGCCAGCGTGCAGGCTGCCCAAGCCGCGGACTCTGCAAGTCGGGTGGAGAGTACCTGACGGCAGACGAGGGTAAAGGACTGCTCAGAAATCAGATAGGTTCCTAGATCTTCGATGAGTAAGGAGGCTCAGTGCTCATCCTCGATCCCTTTGCTGGTGGCTAAAAGGGAGCAAGGCCCACGAGCGCGCTTCTGGGAGCGGCCTGCCAAAACCTGGAGCAGGGCGGCTCAGGACTGGCTCTGCAGCAGGAGCAGAGGGGGGCAATGTCGCCACCTGGTGGACATCCTTGGTAGTGGCAGTAGGAGGCCTAGCAGCCTGGGTATGGAGGCGGCAGGACGAGGTCCTAGTGGATGATCGTTTTCACATGGCTTAAAAAGCATTGCTTCATAGATTTTATCCACATTGGGGTCTATCCTACGATGGTAAATACGGTCTCCGTTACTCCATCTTAGCTGCATTGATTAATTTTTTTGAGGTTAGTTTTCTCTTCAATGATTTGGAAGCTATATTGTCTTCCAATTAAAATTCCCTCTAAGTTTTAATAAGTCATCTCTAAGTTCATAACTATATATATAATTGGACCAGTATTGCTATAACAGTCTCAAAAACGGGATAATCTATTAGATCTTGTTTCTCAATCATGATACATTTAGCATATTTTACCTCTCTGCTGTTCCCCATTGTGTGCGTGTGTGCGCGTGCGCGGGCTACAGTTCCTGCTTTTTAGACAGTTGCTTTCAGTTTGTTGCATTCGCAATGAAAATATAGGTATAAACATCTTGGATTTAATTGCTCGCTACCGCTATTTAATCCCATGTCTTTCCCATTTTTGAGTTATTTACTTCTTTCCCAATCAAATGGACTCATGATTGGCTAATTTTTTTCCAGCGGTAGACTTGGAACCCATACCAGTCTATACGCAGCTTTATGTTCTCCTCAGCAACACCTCTCAGCCTCAACACCCAACAACACTCTCCGTATCTAGGGCCCCAAGGCTTGTTTTAAAATGCGGCATTGTTTCTCATGTCCCCCCGCCCCCCTCCCGCCCCAAAAAGGAAGCAAGAATCTTCCTTGATTTAACGTGCTGCCTTTTTAGGACTGGCTAGTCTTGTCTGGTGAATGGATATTAAGAGAGATTTCCTTAAACTTCCTCCTGCTTCGTGCCATAACTCGACTTCATTGAGAAGCATGTTTTTCCCGTTTCTAAGACGGGCTTCCGCTTTGAACTGCTAAACCATCACGGCACACTTTTTCTCCATACTTATTCCTGGAAAACTGAGCTCTCTGCCGGAGTAAAGACGGTTCCCGTCAGAGAAGTGTGGCTCCCTGTCCCAAGGTCAAAGTGTAGAAGAAAGGGAAGATTCCTGTTTCCGAGGGTTCCATTTTGTCAGGTTAGAGATCTAGTCATCCGTGTGGCTGCGGTGGAATCTGCAGTATCTTGCCTCACAGTTTCCTTTTTCTGGCTTAGCAGGGGAGCCGCATTAGCTGAGGTCGCGGCGCTATGGCCCTTGTCAGGATCCCGGTGCTGAGGCAGCCCCTTCCCCCCACCCCCTCTCCTTGTCATTTTGATCGTGCAAACTGGGTGCCAGCTGTGTGAACCCTGCTCCTGGCCGCCAGGATTGCCCCCCCCTCCCCACGCGACGTGTCCCCAGTTCCTCGGCGTCCCTCACTGCAACCAGCTAGCTCCAGGAAGGGTGCGAGCTGGCTTCCGCTGTCGTCCTTCCTCCTTCCTGTCCAGGCGGGCCCTCCTTTTGCGCTAGTCGGCCCGAAACCTTCTCTCCCGCGCTGCATAGGCTGAAGGAATGCCTCAGCGTTTGCAGCCGCTAGAGGGCGCTCTTCTCCTCTCTTTGGGCCCCTTCAGCGCTTCCAGTGGAAATTTCCGAGGTGGGAAGGGCTTGGGGGTTCTCTGTATCTAGGGGCTCCCGATCCAGCCGATTCAACTAACTGTGGGTTGAAAATATTCGGGAAAAAACGGAAAGTTTCGAAAAGCGACAATTGAACTTGCCACACACCGGCAACCGCTTACATAGCATTCACGTTGCCTTGCATGCCGCGCGTCACCTAGAGATGATTTAAAGTACACAGGAGGACACAGCGAAAGAGAATGTGACAATGACTGTATGGGTATGTTTATGCATAAGTGGAAAATTGTGCTCTAGACTGGAATTCGACACAACATTGTAAAAACGACAACAACGTGGAAGAAAAGTATGTTTGTATGTAAAAAATAAAGTCCTATGTCATTTTGTATAAGAGGCATCAGCATCCATGGATTTTGGCATCTGTGGGGAGTCCTGGAACCAGTGCCCCATGCTTACCAAGGCATGACTGGAAGCCCAGGCTCCTTATCCCAGCCTGTCATGTCCCCACGTGGTGTGAATCCTGCCTGTCCCACACTCCCCTGGTCACTCTCCTCCAGCCCTGCCAGACTGCCCTCTTCTTCTGGAACAGGCCAAGCTGAATGCACGTCATGTCTGACCTCTAGGAATATCCGTTACTTTGTGAGCATGGCTCTGCTTCAGGAAGACGGGCTGCATTGTCACTAGAGAAGACGGGATGGAGGTTCCTTAAAAACCTACAAATGGACTTACCTGATGATCCAGCCTTCCCACGCCTGGGGATATGTCAAGAGAAAACTCTAACTCAAAAAGTCCCATGCACCTCAATGCTCACAGCAGCCCTGTTTGTATTAGCCAGGACGTGGAACTAACCCCAACATCTAACGACTGGTGACTGGATAAAGAAGTCGTTGTCTTTTTATGCCGCGGAATACTACACAGCCGCGAAAAAGGATGGAACCATGCCATTTGCGGCAACATGGTTGGACACAGAGATAGTCATTCTGAGTGAAGTAAGCCAGAAGAGAGAAAAATGCCGCATGACACAACTTCCATGTGAAATCTAAGAAAAAAAGACAGAAATGATCTTAACTGCAAAAGACAAATAGAGCCACAGACATAGAGAAACAAACTTATGGTTACCAGGGAGGGACGGCGGTGGGAAGGGGTAAATATGGGAATCGGAAAATTGCCCGTCTTGGGGAGTGGTGGACATGTTAGCTCTCTTGATTGTGGCGATGGCTTTCTGGGTGTAGACATGTATGAAAATTGATCAAATACTACACGTGAGATGTGTCTAATTGACGGAACAGAACTCGTAGCCCTGTAAAGGTGTTTTAAAACAAAGAGATGGGCTGCATTGTGTCCTATGTTTCTATGTGTCTTCAGGGAGGTCTCAGGGGGGCGGTGCTGGCCTTCCTGCCAACACGATGACATGAAGCCCGAACAATCCCCCAATCGATGGGAAGAAGAGACGAGCCATGGTCACATCTGGACCCCAAGCTTACACGTGGTGCATGGGTGCCATTTATCGCCAATCCAGCGAGGTTCCGGCCAGAGCTAGAGGCCGGGGCAGCGAACCGGGAGCGGCACTAAGGAGCATCGTGGCGCAGAGGCTGGACTGGGGGCCCGCAGGCTCCTCCCAGGAGGAGCCTCAGGGTTTGGGAGGTGGCTAACGTGCCTGCTTCGTGTCACCAGCAAGTGATGCCACCCGTGGAAAATCAGCTGGGATCCTGAGCCGGGTCAGCCGTGGGTGATGCGGTAAAGGCTGCTTGCTAGCAGAGGGGACGCCAGACGGACGGTGAAGCAAGCAACAGGCTGCTGAGCTTCCGGCCTGTGTTTACCGTGCTTTCCGTGTCTCCCTGCATCTCAGGGTCACCCGGAGGAATTCGTGTGGAGTTTAGAGGCCGACGGCCTCTCGGTTCCTCATCAGCCTGGCAAGCCCCCCAGCCCTCTGCGGCCAGACCTCTGCGAGCGTCTTTCCCTTGTTCTAGCAAAACCCTCCCCACCCTCGCCTGCGGCGGGCTTTTGTTTTTTTAATTGATGGCAGTGAGGATACCTTACAGCCTCCTCCGGCCCTTCCTTAGGGCTTCTGCCCTTAGACCACGGCAAGGGGCGGCCCCCCAACCCCCACCCCCGACACCCCCGCGCTGTCCTGGGTCCTGAACTACAGAGGGTCCCTCTGGCCCTGACACTCCCTCTGGCCACGCCCTCTACGGGGTGGAGTCAGCAGGGCCAAGGGGACACGCCCATTGGCTCCACCCCGTGCTCTGGAATCCCAGGACCCCGAATGCCCTGCCCCAGCAGCCCCTGACCCGCTTGTAGTTTCTGCACCGGCTCTCCCCGGAGTTCAGCATCCCAGGACTCACAGAGAGGCCAACGGGCAGCTGTTGGCATGGAGGTTACGGACAGAGCCCGGATGTGAGGTCTGAGTGTCCCCCTGTGCACATCCAAGGCCCCTTGGGGCATGGGATGGACCCAGCATTGGGAAGAAAAGGGTCAGGCTGGCGGTCAGAGACTGGGAATCGGCTCTCCCCGCACTGTCGCTTTCTTCGCAGGACTCCCCTGAGTCTGGGAATTCTAAAGTTGAGCCTGGACGTGTGTGGCACGTGACAGTGACTTTGCGTGTGTGTGCGCGCGCCTGAGGACGTGTGTGGTTGTGTGTATGTTGTGGGGGTGTGTGTGGTCCATGACTCCGTGTGTGTGTGCGTGGGGATGTAGGCGGAGCAGAGTCAGTGTGTGTGCACGTGTGTTTGTGTGTACGTGCATGCATTAGTTTTAAGAATACTAGAAGCTGTCCTTCAGAAGTCTGCAGTAGTAAAAATTGTATGGTGTCCCTCACTGTATAATTCAAACTGAAAATAATCTTCAATCACCAGAAATGTAGTCCCCCCCAGATTCTGATTTTTTCCCCCCCATACCGATTATGCCCTCATTGTACTGATGAGGAAACTAGCTTAGAGATGTTAAGTGGCTCAGCCCAGGGCATGGAGCTCGCGAGCCCAGGGCCAGGACGCAGTCCAAGCGGCGCGGCTCCAGAGGCCTGGAGCCCTGCTCACGACCGCGCGTGGCCTCTTGGCCGGGGGGGTGCGGGGGGTGGGGGTGGGGTGGGGGTGGGGGGAAGAGATCCTGACGGGCCGGGGCCAGCGTGCAGGCTGCCCAAGCCGCGGACTCTGCAAGTCGGGTGGAGAGTACCTGACGGCAGACGAGGGTAAAGGACTGCTCAGAAATCAGATAGGTTCCTAGATCTTTGATGAGTAAGGAGGCTCAGTGCTCATCCTCGATCCCTTTGCTGGTGGCTAAAAGGGAGCAAGGCCCACGAGCGCGCTTCTGGGAGCGGCCTGCCAAAACCTGGAGCAGGGCGGCTCAGGACTGGCTCTGCAGCAGGAGCAGAGGGGGGCAATGTCGCCACCTGGTGGACATCCTTGGTAGTGGCAGTAGGAGGCCTAGCAGCCTGGGTATGGAGGCGGCAGGACGAGGTCCTAGTGGATGATCGTTTTCACATGGCTTAAAAAGCATTGCTTCATAGATTTTATCCACATTGGGGTCTATCCTACGATGGTAAATACGGTCTCCGTTACTCCATCTTAGCTGCATTGATTAATTTTTTTGAGGTTAGTTTTCTCTTCAATGATTTGGAAGCTATATTGTCTTCCAATTAAAATTCCCTCTAAGTTTTAATAAGTCATCTCTAAGTTCATAACTATATATATAATTGGACCAGTATTGCTATAACAGTCTCAAAAACGGGATAATCTATTAGATCTTGTTTCTCAATCATGATACATTTAGCATATTTTACCTCTCTGCTGTTCCCCATTGTGTGCGTGTGTGCGCGTGCGCGGGCTACAGTTCCTGCTTTTTAGACAGTTGCTTTCAGTTTGTTGCATTCGCAATGAAAATATAGGTATAAACATCTTGGATTTAATTGCTCGCTACCGCTATTTAATCCCATGTCTTTCCCATTTTTGAGTTATTTACTTCTTTCCCAATCAAATGGACTCATGATTGGCTAATTTTTTTCCAGCGGTAGACTTGGAACCCATACCAGTCTATACGCAGCTTTATGTTCTCCTCAGCAACACCTCTCAGCCTCAACACCCAACAACACTCTCCGTATCTAGGGCCCCAAGGCTTGTTTTAAAATGCGGCATTGTTTCTCATGTCCCCCCGCCCCCCTCCCGCCCCAAAAAGGAAGCAAGAATCTTCCTTGATTTAACGTGCTGCCTTTTTAGGACTGGCTAGTCTTGTCTGGTGAATGGATATTAAGAGAGATTTCCTTAAACTTCCTCCTGCTTCGTGCCATAACTCGACTTCATTGAGAAGCATGTTTTTCCCGTTTCTAAGACGGGCTTCCGCTTTGAACTGCTAAACCATCACGGCACACTTTTTCTCCATACTTATTCCTGGAAAACTGAGCTCTCTGCCGGAGTAAAGACGGTTCCCGTCAGAGAAGTGTGGCTCCCTGTCCCAAGGTCAAAGTGTAGAAGAAAGGGAAGATTCCTGTTTCCGAGGGTTCCATTTTGTCAGGTTAGAGATCTAGTCATCCGTGTGGCTGCGGTGGAATCTGCAGTATCTTGCCTCACAGTTTCCTTTTTCTGGCTTAGCAGGGGAGCCGCATTAGCTGAGGTCGCGGCGCTATGGCCCTTGTCAGGATCCCGGTGCTGAGGCAGCCCCTTCCCCCCACCCCCTCTCCTTGTCATTTTGATCGTGCAAACTGGGTGCCAGCTGTGTGAACCCTGCTCCTGGCCGCCAGGATTGCCCCCCCCTCCCCACGCGACGTGTCCCCAGTTCCTCGGCGTCCCTCACTGCAACCAGCTAGCTCCAGGAAGGGTGCGAGCTGGCTTCCGCTGTCGTCCTTCCTCCTTCCTGTCCAGGCGGGCCCTCCTTTTGCGCTAGTCGGCCCGAAACCTTCTCTCCCGCGCTGCATAGGCTGAAGGAATGCCTCAGCGTTTGCAGCCGCTAGAGGGCGCTCTTCTCCTCTCTTTGGGCCCCTTCAGCGCTTCCAGTGGAAATTTCCGAGGTGGGAAGGGCTTGGGGGTTCTCTGTATCTAGGGGCTCCCGATCCAGCCGATTCAACTAACTGTGGGTTGAAAATATTCGGGAAAAAACGGAAAGTTTCGAAAAGCGACAATTGAACTTGCCACACACCGGCAACCGCTTACATAGCATTCACGTTGCCTTGCATGCCGCGCGTCACCTAGAGATGATTTAAAGTACACAGGAGGACACAGCGAAAGAGAATGTGACAATGACTGTATGGGTATGTTTATGCATAAGTGGAAAATTGTGCTCTAGACTGGAATTCGACACAACATTGTAAAAACGACAACAACGTGGAAGAAAAGTATGTTTGTATGTAAAAAATAAAGTCCTATGTCATTTTGTATAAGAGGCATCAGCATCCATGGATTTTGGCATCTGTGGGGAGTCCTGGAACCAGTGCCCCATGCTTACCAAGGCATGACTGGAAGCCCAGGCTCCTTATCCCAGCCTGTCATGTCCCCACGTGGTGTGAATCCTGCCTGTCCCACACTCCCCTGGTCACTCTCCTCCAGCCCTGCCAGACTGCCCTCTTCTTCTGGAACAGGCCAAGCTGAATGCACGTCATGTCTGACCTCTAGGAATATCCGTTACTTTGTGAGCATGGCTCTGCTTCAGGAAGACGGGCTGCATTGTCACTAGAGAAGACGGGATGGAGGTTCCTTAAAAACCTACAAATGGACTTACCTGATGATCCAGCCTTCCCACGCCTGGGGATATGTCAAGAGAAAACTCTAACTCAAAAAGTCCCATGCACCTCAATGCTCACAGCAGCCCTGTTTGTATTAGCCAGGACGTGGAACTAACCCCAACATCTAACGACTGGTGACTGGATAAAGAAGTCGTTGTCTTTTTATGCCGCGGAATACTACACAGCCGCGAAAAAGGATGGAACCATGCCATTTGCGGCAACATGGTTGGACACAGAGATAGTCATTCTGAGTGAAGTAAGCCAGAAGAGAGAAAAATGCCGCATGACACAACTTCCATGTGAAATCTAAGAAAAAAAGACAGAAATGATCTTAACTGCAAAAGACAAATAGAGCCACAGACATAGAGAAACAAACTTATGGTTACCAGGGAGGGACGGCGGTGGGAAGGGGTAAATATGGGAATCGGAAAATTGCCCGTCTTGGGGAGTGGTGGACATGTTAGCTCTCTTGATTGTGGCGATGGCTTTCTGGGTGTAGACATGTATGAAAATTGATCAAATACTACACGTGAGATGTGTCTAATTGACGGAACAGAACTCGTAGCCCTGTAAAGGTGTTTTAAAACAAAGAGATGGGCTGCATTGTGTCCTATGTTTCTATGTGTCTTCAGGGAGGTCTCAGGGGGGCGGTGCTGGCCTTCCTGCCAACACGATGACATGAAGCCCGAACAATCCCCCAATCGATGGGAAGAAGAGACGAGCCATGGTCACATCTGGACCCCAAGCTTACACGTGGTGCATGGGTGCCATTTATCGCCAATCCAGCGAGGTTCCGGCCAGAGCTAGAGGCCGGGGCAGCGAACCGGGAGCGGCACTAAGGAGCATCGTGGCGCAGAGGCTGGACTGGGGGCCCGCAGGCTCCTCCCAGGAGGAGCCTCAGGGTTTGGGAGGTGGCTAACGTGCCTGCTTCGTGTCACCAGCAAGTGATGCCACCCGTGGAAAATCAGCTGGGATCCTGAGCCGGGTCAGCCGTGGGTGATGCGGTAAAGGCTGCTTGCTAGCAGAGGGGACGCCAGACGGACGGTGAAGCAAGCAACAGGCTGCTGAGCTTCCGGCCTGTGTTTACCGTGCTTTCCGTGTCTCCCTGCATCTCAGGGTCACCCGGAGGAATTCGTGTGGAGTTTAGAGGCCGACGGCCTCTCGGTTCCTCATCAGCCTGGCAAGCCCCCCAGCCCTCTGCGGCCAGACCTCTGCGAGCGTCTTTCCCTTGTTCTAGCAAAACCCTCCCCACCCTCGCCTGCGGCGGGCTTTTGTTTTTTTAATTGATGGCAGTGAGGATACCTTACAGCCTCCTCCGGCCCTTCCTTAGGGCTTCTGCCCTTAGACCACGGCAAGGGGCGGCCCCCCAACCCCCACCCCCGACACCCCCGCGCTGTCCTGGGTCCTGAACTACAGAGGGTCCCTCTGGCCCTGACACTCCCTCTGGCCACGCCCTCTACGGGGTGGAGTCAGCAGGGCCAAGGGGACACGCCCATTGGCTCCACCCCGTGCTCTGGAATCCCAGGACCCCGAATGCCCTGCCCCAGCAGCCCCTGACCCGCTTGTAGTTTCTGCACCGGCTCTCCCCGGAGTTCAGCATCCCAGGACTCACAGAGAGGCCAACGGGCAGCTGTTGGCATGGAGGTTACGGACAGAGCCCGGATGTGAGGTCTGAGTGTCCCCCTGTGCACATCCAAGGCCCCTTGGGGCATGGGATGGACCCAGCATTGGGAAGAAAAGGGTCAGGCTGGCGGTCAGAGACTGGGAATCGGCTCTCCCCGCACTGTCGCTTTCTTCGCAGGACTCCCCTGAGTCTGGGAATTCTAAAGTTGAGCCTGGACGTGTGTGGCACGTGACAGTGACTTTGCGTGTGTGTGCGCGCGCCTGAGGACGTGTGTGGTTGTGTGTATGTTGTGGGGGTGTGTGTGGTCCATGACTCCGTGTGTGTGTGCGTGGGGATGTAGGCGGAGCAGAGTCAGTGTGTGTGCACGTGTGTTTGTGTGTACGTGCATGCATTAGTTTTAAGAATACTAGAAGCTGTCCTTCAGAAGTCTGCAGTAGTAAAAATTGTATGGTGTCCCTCACTGTATAATTCAAACTGAAAATAATCTTCAATCACCAGAAATGTAGTCCCCCCCAGATTCTGATTTTTTCCCCCCCATACCGATTATGCCCTCATTGTACTGATGAGGAAACTAGCTTAGAGATGTTAAGTGGCTCAGCCCAGGGCATGGAGCTCGCGAGCCCAGGGCCAGGACGCAGTCCAAGCGGCGCGGCTCCAGAGGCCTGGAGCCCTGCTCACGACCGCGCGTGGCCTCTTGGCCGGGGGGGTGCGGGGGGTGGGGGTGGGGTGGGGGTGGGGGGAAGAGATCCTGACGGGCCGGGGCCAGCGTGCAGGCTGCCCAAGCCGCGGACTCTGCAAGTCGGGTGGAGAGTACCTGACGGCAGACGAGGGTAAAGGACTGCTCAGAAATCAGATAGGTTCCTAGATCTTCGATGAGTAAGGAGGCTCAGTGCTCATCCTCGATCCCTTTGCTGGTGGCTAAAAGGGAGCAAGGCCCACGAGCGCGCTTCTGGGAGCGGCCTGCCAAAACCTGGAGCAGGGCGGCTCAGGACTGGCTCTGCAGCAGGAGCAGAGGGGGGCAATGTCGCCACCTGGTGGACATCCTTGGTAGTGGCAGTAGGAGGCCTAGCAGCCTGGGTATGGAGGCGGCAGGACGAGGTCCTAGTGGATGATCGTTTTCACATGGCTTAAAAAGCATTGCTTCATAGATTTTATCCACATTGGGGTCTATCCTACGATGGTAAATACGGTCTCCGTTACTCCATCTTAGCTGCATTGATTAATTTTTTTGAGGTTAGTTTTCTCTTCAATGATTTGGAAGCTATATTGTCTTCCAATTAAAATTCCCTCTAAGTTTTAATAAGTCATCTCTAAGTTCATAACTATATATATAATTGGACCAGTATTGCTATAACAGTCTCAAAAACGGGATAATCTATTAGATCTTGTTTCTCAATCATGATACATTTAGCATATTTTACCTCTCTGCTGTTCCCCATTGTGTGCGTGTGTGCGCGTGCGCGGGCTACAGTTCCTGCTTTTTAGACAGTTGCTTTCAGTTTGTTGCATTCGCAATGAAAATATAGGTATAAACATCTTGGATTTAATTGCTCGCTACCGCTATTTAATCCCATGTCTTTCCCATTTTTGAGTTATTTACTTCTTTCCCAATCAAATGGACTCATGATTGGCTAATTTTTTTCCAGCGGTAGACTTGGAACCCATACCAGTCTATACGCAGCTTTATGTTCTCCTCAGCAACACCTCTCAGCCTCAACACCCAACAACACTCTCCGTATCTAGGGCCCCAAGGCTTGTTTTAAAATGCGGCATTGTTTCTCATGTCCCCCCGCCCCCCTCCCGCCCCAAAAAGGAAGCAAGAATCTTCCTTGATTTAACGTGCTGCCTTTTTAGGACTGGCTAGTCTTGTCTGGTGAATGGATATTAAGAGAGATTTCCTTAAACTTCCTCCTGCTTCGTGCCATAACTCGACTTCATTGAGAAGCATGTTTTTCCCGTTTCTAAGACGGGCTTCCGCTTTGAACTGCTAAACCATCACGGCACACTTTTTCTCCATACTTATTCCTGGAAAACTGAGCTCTCTGCCGGAGTAAAGACGGTTCCCGTCAGAGAAGTGTGGCTCCCTGTCCCAAGGTCAAAGTGTAGAAGAAAGGGAAGATTCCTGTTTCCGAGGGTTCCATTTTGTCAGGTTAGAGATCTAGTCATCCGTGTGGCTGCGGTGGAATCTGCAGTATCTTGCCTCACAGTTTCCTTTTTCTGGCTTAGCAGGGGAGCCGCATTAGCTGAGGTCGCGGCGCTATGGCCCTTGTCAGGATCCCGGTGCTGAGGCAGCCCCTTCCCCCCACCCCCTCTCCTTGTCATTTTGATCGTGCAAACTGGGTGCCAGCTGTGTGAACCCTGCTCCTGGCCGCCAGGATTGCCCCCCCCTCCCCACGCGACGTGTCCCCAGTTCCTCGGCGTCCCTCACTGCAACCAGCTAGCTCCAGGAAGGGTGCGAGCTGGCTTCCGCTGTCGTCCTTCCTCCTTCCTGTCCAGGCGGGCCCTCCTTTTGCGCTAGTCGGCCCGAAACCTTCTCTCCCGCGCTGCATAGGCTGAAGGAATGCCTCAGCGTTTGCAGCCGCTAGAGGGCGCTCTTCTCCTCTCTTTGGGCCCCTTCAGCGCTTCCAGTGGAAATTTCCGAGGTGGGAAGGGCTTGGGGGTTCTCTGTATCTAGGGGCTCCCGATCCAGCCGATTCAACTAACTGTGGGTTGAAAATATTCGGGAAAAAACGGAAAGTTTCGAAAAGCGACAATTGAACTTGCCACACACCGGCAACCGCTTACATAGCATTCACGTTGCCTTGCATGCCGCGCGTCACCTAGAGATGATTTAAAGTACACAGGAGGACACAGCGAAAGAGAATGTGACAATGACTGTATGGGTATGTTTATGCATAAGTGGAAAATTGTGCTCTAGACTGGAATTCGACACAACATTGTAAAAACGACAACAACGTGGAAGAAAAGTATGTTTGTATGTAAAAAATAAAGTCCTATGTCATTTTGTATAAGAGGCATCAGCATCCATGGATTTTGGCATCTGTGGGGAGTCCTGGAACCAGTGCCCCATGCTTACCAAGGCATGACTGGAAGCCCAGGCTCCTTATCCCAGCCTGTCATGTCCCCACGTGGTGTGAATCCTGCCTGTCCCACACTCCCCTGGTCACTCTCCTCCAGCCCTGCCAGACTGCCCTCTTCTTCTGGAACAGGCCAAGCTGAATGCACGTCATGTCTGACCTCTAGGAATATCCGTTACTTTGTGAGCATGGCTCTGCTTCAGGAAGACGGGCTGCATTGTCACTAGAGAAGACGGGATGGAGGTTCCTTAAAAACCTACAAATGGACTTACCTGATGATCCAGCCTTCCCACGCCTGGGGATATGTCAAGAGAAAACTCTAACTCAAAAAGTCCCATGCACCTCAATGCTCACAGCAGCCCTGTTTGTATTAGCCAGGACGTGGAACTAACCCCAACATCTAACGACTGGTGACTGGATAAAGAAGTCGTTGTCTTTTTATGCCGCGGAATACTACACAGCCGCGAAAAAGGATGGAACCATGCCATTTGCGGCAACATGGTTGGACACAGAGATAGTCATTCTGAGTGAAGTAAGCCAGAAGAGAGAAAAATGCCGCATGACACAACTTCCATGTGAAATCTAAGAAAAAAAGACAGAAATGATCTTAACTGCAAAAGACAAATAGAGCCACAGACATAGAGAAACAAACTTATGGTTACCAGGGAGGGACGGCGGTGGGAAGGGGTAAATATGGGAATCGGAAAATTGCCCGTCTTGGGGAGTGGTGGACATGTTAGCTCTCTTGATTGTGGCGATGGCTTTCTGGGTGTAGACATGTATGAAAATTGATCAAATACTACACGTGAGATGTGTCTAATTGACGGAACAGAACTCGTAGCCCTGTAAAGGTGTTTTAAAACAAAGAGATGGGCTGCATTGTGTCCTATGTTTCTATGTGTCTTCAGGGAGGTCTCAGGGGGGCGGTGCTGGCCTTCCTGCCAACACGATGACATGAAGCCCGAACAATCCCCCAATCGATGGGAAGAAGAGACGAGCCATGGTCACATCTGGACCCCAAGCTTACACGTGGTGCATGGGTGCCATTTATCGCCAATCCAGCGAGGTTCCGGCCAGAGCTAGAGGCCGGGGCAGCGAACCGGGAGCGGCACTAAGGAGCATCGTGGCGCAGAGGCTGGACTGGGGGCCCGCAGGCTCCTCCCAGGAGGAGCCTCAGGGTTTGGGAGGTGGCTAACGTGCCTGCTTCGTGTCACCAGCAAGTGATGCCACCCGTGGAAAATCAGCTGGGATCCTGAGCCGGGTCAGCCGTGGGTGATGCGGTAAAGGCTGCTTGCTAGCAGAGGGGACGCCAGACGGACGGTGAAGCAAGCAACAGGCTGCTGAGCTTCCGGCCTGTGTTTACCGTGCTTTCCGTGTCTCCCTGCATCTCAGGGTCACCCGGAGGAATTCGTGTGGAGTTTAGAGGCCGACGGCCTCTCGGTTCCTCATCAGCCTGGCAAGCCCCCCAGCCCTCTGCGGCCAGACCTCTGCGAGCGTCTTTCCCTTGTTCTAGCAAAACCCTCCCCACCCTCGCCTGCGGCGGGCTTTTGTTTTTTTAATTGATGGCAGTGAGGATACCTTACAGCCTCCTCCGGCCCTTCCTTAGGGCTTCTGCCCTTAGACCACGGCAAGGGGCGGCCCCCCAACCCCCACCCCCGACACCCCCGCGCTGTCCTGGGTCCTGAACTACAGAGGGTCCCTCTGGCCCTGACACTCCCTCTGGCCACGCCCTCTACGGGGTGGAGTCAGCAGGGCCAAGGGGACACGCCCATTGGCTCCACCCCGTGCTCTGGAATCCCAGGACCCCGAATGCCCTGCCCCAGCAGCCCCTGACCCGCTTGTAGTTTCTGCACCGGCTCTCCCCGGAGTTCAGCATCCCAGGACTCACAGAGAGGCCAACGGGCAGCTGTTGGCATGGAGGTTACGGACAGAGCCCGGATGTGAGGTCTGAGTGTCCCCCTGTGCACATCCAAGGCCCCTTGGGGCATGGGATGGACCCAGCATTGGGAAGAAAAGGGTCAGGCTGGCGGTCAGAGACTGGGAATCGGCTCTCCCCGCACTGTCGCTTTCTTCGCAGGACTCCCCTGAGTCTGGGAATTCTAAAGTTGAGCCTGGACGTGTGTGGCACGTGACAGTGACTTTGCGTGTGTGTGCGCGCGCCTGAGGACGTGTGTGGTTGTGTGTATGTTGTGGGGGTGTGTGTGGTCCATGACTCCGTGTGTGTGTGCGTGGGGATGTAGGCGGAGCAGAGTCAGTGTGTGTGCACGTGTGTTTGTGTGTACGTGCATGCATTAGTTTTAAGAATACTAGAAGCTGTCCTTCAGAAGTCTGCAGTAGTAAAAATTGTATGGTGTCCCTCACTGTATAATTCAAACTGAAAATAATCTTCAATCACCAGAAATGTAGTCCCCCCCAGATTCTGATTTTTTCCCCCCCATACCGATTATGCCCTCATTGTACTGATGAGGAAACTAGCTTAGAGATGTTAAGTGGCTCAGCCCAGGGCATGGAGCTCGCGAGCCCAGGGCCAGGACGCAGTCCAAGCGGCGCGGCTCCAGAGGCCTGGAGCCCTGCTCACGACCGCGCGTGGCCTCTTGGCCGGGGGGGTGCGGGGGGTGGGGGTGGGGTGGGGGTGGGGGGAAGAGATCCTGACGGGCCGGGGCCAGCGTGCAGGCTGCCCAAGCCGCGGACTCTGCAAGTCGGGTGGAGAGTACCTGACGGCAGACGAGGGTAAAGGACTGCTCAGAAATCAGATAGGTTCCTAGATCTTCGATGAGTAAGGAGGCTCAGTGCTCATCCTCGATCCCTTTGCTGGTGGCTAAAAGGGAGCAAGGCCCACGAGCGCGCTTCTGGGAGCGGCCTGCCAAAACCTGGAGCAGGGCGGCTCAGGACTGGCTCTGCAGCAGGAGCAGAGGGGGGCAATGTCGCCACCTGGTGGACATCCTTGGTAGTGGCAGTAGGAGGCCTAGCAGCCTGGGTATGGAGGCGGCAGGACGAGGTCCTAGTGGATGATCGTTTTCACATGGCTTAAAAAGCATTGCTTCATAGATTTTATCCACATTGGGGTCTATCCTACGATGGTAAATACGGTCTCCGTTACTCCATCTTAGCTGCATTGATTAATTTTTTTGAGGTTAGTTTTCTCTTCAATGATTTGGAAGCTATATTGTCTTCCAATTAAAATTCCCTCTAAGTTTTAATAAGTCATCTCTAAGTTCATAACTATATATATAATTGGACCAGTATTGCTATAACAGTCTCAAAAACGGGATAATCTATTAGATCTTGTTTCTCAATCATGATACATTTAGCATATTTTACCTCTCTGCTGTTCCCCATTGTGTGCGTGTGTGCGCGTGCGCGGGCTACAGTTCCTGCTTTTTAGACAGTTGCTTTCAGTTTGTTGCATTCGCAATGAAAATATAGGTATAAACATCTTGGATTTAATTGCTCGCTACCGCTATTTAATCCCATGTCTTTCCCATTTTTGAGTTATTTACTTCTTTCCCAATCAAATGGACTCATGATTGGCTAATTTTTTTCCAGCGGTAGACTTGGAACCCATACCAGTCTATACGCAGCTTTATGTTCTCCTCAGCAACACCTCTCAGCCTCAACACCCAACAACACTCTCCGTATCTAGGGCCCCAAGGCTTGTTTTAAAATGCGGCATTGTTTCTCATGTCCCCCCGCCCCCCTCCCGCCCCAAAAAGGAAGCAAGAATCTTCCTTGATTTAACGTGCTGCCTTTTTAGGACTGGCTAGTCTTGTCTGGTGAATGGATATTAAGAGAGATTTCCTTAAACTTCCTCCTGCTTCGTGCCATAACTCGACTTCATTGAGAAGCATGTTTTTCCCGTTTCTAAGACGGGCTTCCGCTTTGAACTGCTAAACCATCACGGCACACTTTTTCTCCATACTTATTCCTGGAAAACTGAGCTCTCTGCCGGAGTAAAGACGGTTCCCGTCAGAGAAGTGTGGCTCCCTGTCCCAAGGTCAAAGTGTAGAAGAAAGGGAAGATTCCTGTTTCCGAGGGTTCCATTTTGTCAGGTTAGAGATCTAGTCATCCGTGTGGCTGCGGTGGAATCTGCAGTATCTTGCCTCACAGTTTCCTTTTTCTGGCTTAGCAGGGGAGCCGCATTAGCTGAGGTCGCGGCGCTATGGCCCTTGTCAGGATCCCGGTGCTGAGGCAGCCCCTTCCCCCCACCCCCTCTCCTTGTCATTTTGATCGTGCAAACTGGGTGCCAGCTGTGTGAACCCTGCTCCTGGCCGCCAGGATTGCCCCCCCCTCCCCACGCGACGTGTCCCCAGTTCCTCGGCGTCCCTCACTGCAACCAGCTAGCTCCAGGAAGGGTGCGAGCTGGCTTCCGCTGTCGTCCTTCCTCCTTCCTGTCCAGGCGGGCCCTCCTTTTGCGCTAGTCGGCCCGAAACCTTCTCTCCCGCGCTGCATAGGCTGAAGGAATGCCTCAGCGTTTGCAGCCGCTAGAGGGCGCTCTTCTCCTCTCTTTGGGCCCCTTCAGCGCTTCCAGTGGAAATTTCCGAGGTGGGAAGGGCTTGGGGGTTCTCTGTATCTAGGGGCTCCCGATCCAGCCGATTCAACTAACTGTGGGTTGAAAATATTCGGGAAAAAACGGAAAGTTTCGAAAAGCGACAATTGAACTTGCCACACACCGGCAACCGCTTACATAGCATTCACGTTGCCTTGCATGCCGCGCGTCACCTAGAGATGATTTAAAGTACACAGGAGGACACAGCGAAAGAGAATGTGACAATGACTGTATGGGTATGTTTATGCATAAGTGGAAAATTGTGCTCTAGACTGGAATTCGACACAACATTGTAAAAACGACAACAACGTGGAAGAAAAGTATGTTTGTATGTAAAAAATAAAGTCCTATGTCATTTTGTATAAGAGGCATCAGCATCCATGGATTTTGGCATCTGTGGGGAGTCCTGGAACCAGTGCCCCATGCTTACCAAGGCATGACTGGAAGCCCAGGCTCCTTATCCCAGCCTGTCATGTCCCCACGTGGTGTGAATCCTGCCTGTCCCACACTCCCCTGGTCACTCTCCTCCAGCCCTGCCAGACTGCCCTCTTCTTCTGGAACAGGCCAAGCTGAATGCACGTCATGTCTGACCTCTAGGAATATCCGTTACTTTGTGAGCATGGCTCTGCTTCAGGAAGACGGGCTGCATTGTCACTAGAGAAGACGGGATGGAGGTTCCTTAAAAACCTACAAATGGACTTACCTGATGATCCAGCCTTCCCACGCCTGGGGATATGTCAAGA